>NC_137623.1:48244740-48522240 GCF_963280865.1 Gymnoscopelus braueri | reverse complement strand
TGGACACAGTCCTTCACTCCCAGGTTTGCTGGGAAAAAAAGACGCATGATGGCTGCTCTGGTTGCTGACAACCTCAAACAGGTACACACACACACACACACACACACACACACACACACACACACACACACACACACACACACACACACACACACACACACACACACACACACACACACACACACACACACACACACACACACACACACACACACACACACACACACACAGGGACGTGTAGAGAATGTTAGAGAGGCAGGGGCTGAAATTAATTAGCAGAAAAGGGCACTTAATTAGCAGAAATAGCAAAAATAGCGGCTCTACAAGCTCACAACATGTCGCGCTGCAACACGTTGAGAGAGCTTGTAGATCAGCTTTTTTCGGCGGCGCGACCCCACACTCTTGCTACTCAAGATACGCCCGTACGACATGGATTACTACACGGAGGACAATTCCTTCAACGCAAAATGCTGCGTTCAATCAAGTTCAGGAGACTTCGGAAAAAGGCAATTCACCTTAATTAATTCACCTTTGGGTATGGCATGGAAAGGGGGGCATTTGCATTTCTTTCACCGTAGTAAATGCTGCATTCATGGTTTGGAGAGGCCAGTTTTTTACAGACGGGTAAAAGGGCAGGGGCTGAAGCCCCCTTTGATGTCTATGTGTGCACGTGCCTGCACACACACACACACACACACACACACGCGCACACACACACACACACACACACACACACACACACACACACACACACACACACACACACACACACACACACACACACACACACACACACACACACACACACACACACACACACACACTGCTGCTCTGGAATACGACAACCTCAAACACGTACACGCAGCTTCTAAACATCTGATACCCAACCAATAACATAAAATACACAACTATTCCGCACACCTGAAACAACTTCAAAACATTATATCTTCGCTGTAGGGAAGAAACCTACAGAATGTCCATATTTCAACGTATGTTGTTTTTCAAAAAGAACAATGCCCTACCTCGCCATACAAAGACTGCTGTGCAAAAGTTAGAAAATAGCCGATCTACAAGCTCACAACGTGTCACATTGTGGATGGGCAATTTTTTTATATTTGGGGAAACGTTCTGAAAGTTTAATGAATATTAATCTCTCAAGAAATAGCCTGCCCCAGCGCATCTGATATCTGGTCTAGAGGGGCGAATTCAAAATCTCTGTTGAAAAAAACCGGGGGCTCCCATTAGTTCACCGATCTGTGCGCCCGCCCCCCTCCTCCTCCCCCAGTGTGCAGCATTGAGAGCCCTGACGTCACAACATTTGGAGCGACGCCCACTGCACTCTGGTTGGTTGGGGGAAATGAAAGGTTGACTCCCACTTCCTAGGCCAGAAATTTCAACAGCTAGGTCCAGGCTTTCTTTTGGAGCAAAACGCGAAGGAAAATAAAAGCCTGGAAATAGAGGCTACTCTAGAACAGAATCCGAAACGAACAGCAGATGGCGCCATTTTTTTCTTTTTTTGACTCTGGGTTCCCAGATTAAAAAAATATTGAACCACTAAAAAGTATTAACAAGAGCTTGTGACTACATAATAACTCCATTTGGAATGCAGGTTATTTTTTTTTACTTTTCCTGAAAAGTAACGGTTTTGCAAGGTTTGCACCCTACGTGACATTATACAAAGGCCGCTACATCATCTTTAAAGTCACCTATTTAGTCACCTGACCATCTAACGTGTCTTCTGATAGGTGTGGGGATACGCTACGGTCGAGATTGAGTGCTGCGACGCTGGCTGCTTGCCCAGTGGTGCTTGCCCAATCATCACCTGAGCCTCAGATGAAGTGGGTGGGGCCAAACCGCACCGACCTGCATTTGATTGGTTATTCTTCTTATTGTTTTGCTTATTTTCATTATAAGCATTGTTTTAGTTTTTTTTTAATCATATTCTGTCACACCTCTTGAAAAGTTTTTTTTCTTCTTTTTTTTTAATTGAGGAAGTTAATTAATTAGTTGTGATGGATACATAACATTCTGATTAAAGCAGTGGATCTCATAATGTGGGGTCCGGACACCCCCAGGGGTCCTTGATGGGGTTCCAGGGGGGTCCCCAGCTAAATTATTGCCAGTTATTAACCAAATGGACCTTTTACAGGTCTTTAACTCTGAGAGTGTACAAATGGAACCAAATGGACCCGTGAGGGTCCATTTGGTTCCATTTGTAAACTCTTAGAGTTAAATTATCACTGAGGATTTTATTGTGTAGATTGGGATCTCAGAGATTATAAAAAAAAATAAAAGATAATAATTGGATTGAATTTGGGTATGTGGTGTAAGGCTTGACATTAAAATGGTTGAGAATGACTGATTTAAAGGACAACACCTCTAACCCCAAATCCTGACTAAAAATCCTGCCCTCTAAGAGTTCTTTCTACTGATTGGACAAAAATTGGTATCCTCACCACATTTTTTTCCTTCTGTTTACTAAAGAGCTGAAGAGACAGGGAGACGACGCCCTTTACTGAGCAATCACTCTATAGCAATGATTATTATCAGAATGTAGAGCTAGTTAACACTTCTAACAAATAAATGTCACCTATTAACACCTTTAACACTGCAGTATGTATAACCACTGTGATATTAAAACTGTATAGCTGTGTAGCCTACTGCCTAACTCTGCCAATAAACAGGACATTGCAAAGACAAAAACGTGTGTGTGTGTGTGTGTGTGTGTGTGTGTGTGTGTGTGTGTGTGTGTGTGTGTGTGTGTGTGTGTGTGTGTGTGTGTGTGTGTGTGGATTGATTGGTTGATTGATTGATTGATGTACTTTATTTAGTAAGACATGAGAACATCAGTACATGGAAGTACAAATTCACAATACAAGGTCTACTAAACTGGGAGACTCATTAAGCACTGAGCTTGTTTAAGATGAGATCCCCATGCACACAAATCATGATGACATATAAGAGACAGACAGATATACACACTACTATACAGAACGTCATACAATCAGCTTACAGGTTACTGGTATGAAGAGTAAAAAATTTTACAAGAGAAGAAAAATAAATGGGGGGGGGTAGGGGGTAGGTTAAGACTTAGACAGGGGCCATTTTCGAATTGCAGCCTCCTGAAGGTGTATCTTTAGGGCAGTTTTGAATGTGAGTAGGGTTTTACACTCCTTTACTCCTTTTGGTAGGACATTACACATTTTTGATGAATAGCATGAGAACGAGTTCATTCCCTTTGTTGAGCCAAATCTGGGTTGAACATGATTTGTGGAGCTGCCTCTGGTGTTATGATCGTGGACTTCATTAACATTTAGGAAGTATTTAGACAAATACAGGGGGATCCCAATGTTGTGGTGTATCTTGAAGACCAGGCCCATAGCAAGTTGCTGTACTCTGTCCTCAACCCTAAGCCATCCAATCCTAGCAAAATGAGCAGGGGTTAGATGGGCTTTGTGATTGAGGCCAAGAAGTAGCCTTACTAGTTTGTTTTGGGATGTTTGGAGCCTTGTTTTTAAGGCCTTGGAGGTATTGTGATACCATGAAGTGCATGCATAATCATAATAACCTTGTATGAGGGCCCCTGCAAGAATCTTCAGAGTATTCTTACTGACTAGACATCCAATCCTATGCAAAAAGCGTGTTCTTTGGTTAACCTTTTTGATCACTCTTTCGGCGTTTTTGTTACCGGAGAGGTTTGCCTCCAAGATGGAACCCAGGTAGGTAATTTCCTCCTTTCTTGTGATAACATCATCACCCACTTTGATCGTGAAGCTCTCAGCCTTGCTAAGGTTAGGACTGGACCCAAAGAGGATGGATTCAGTTTTACCCAGGTGTAATGATAGTTTGTTGTCGGAGAGCCAGATGCAGATCTTGTTGAGTTCAGAGCTGAGAGTTTTCTCAACTTGCAGCCTGTTCCTGTCCGAGACCAGCAGAGCCGAGTCATCTGCGAACAGGAACAGTTTGCAGTCGCAAGCTGAAGACATATCGTTCACATATATCAGGAACAGTAAAGGTCCTAGTATACTTCCTTGCGGAACATCACAAGTCACTGGGAGGGGAGGGGACTGGGTGCCGTTTACTTCCACCACTTGCTCCCTTCCTTCCAGGTAAGATCTCATCCAGCTCACCGACGTATCATCAAAACCTATTGCTTTGAGCTTATCGATCATAATTGGGTAATTAACGGTGTCAAAGGCCTTCTGGAGGTCCAGCATGACCATGCCGCAATATTTGCCATTGTCGACATCTTGTTTGATAGAGTCTTCAAATAGAGAAGGCATCGAGGGGGGATTTGGTCTTCCTCAATTCAGGTTGTATTATATGGCGGCGCATTTGAATTGGCTTTCTTTCTGGTATGAGTGTTATCCGGGTTATAGCTTGGAGAATATGCCTTCCTGGCTACAAATTGAGCATTTATCATGTCTAGGGTCGAGTTTACCAGCGCTACTCAATAGCCCTAGTAAGATCAAGGGAATCAACTATGGGCACAACCCTATAATTCAAAATTCTTTGAAAGTCTGGTCTCAGGTATTAACGATGACAAAGGCCCCTAAAATGTATCTATATACTCCCATATGTTCCAATCATGCCTTTGAACCAGGAATGTTTGACCCTGTTTTTTTTAGCATGGAGGGAGAAAGGTATTGGTTCTTTGAGAATCCCCACACAGGCAAGAAGTTGAAAATGAATAGTATCGTTGTCCTTGTGGCAGTGTTGATTTTGACAGCACATTTTGATTTAGTTTTAGTTAGTTATAGGCTTTTGAATCAAATTCCATTTAGTTTTAGTAATATTTTAGTCATCTGAAATGTTTTAGTTTTAGTCGACTAAATATCACAAGATTTTAGTTGACTAAATGTACAGTTGATTTAGTCGACTAAAATGTATTTTGGCGGTGCCTTGATGGTGTCATAATGGCTGATTTTACACTTGGTTGCATGCTGAAAATAGCCGATCTACAAGCTCACAACGCGTCGCAGCGCGACACGTTGTGAGCTTGTAGATCTGCTATTGTCAGTGCACAACACCCTAGCGCAACAAAACATAAAATGACTTGTCTTTTAGTTCTACTGGATCTCTTCTCCACTAGTCCCTCACTAGTCTAGTTTTTATTTGTTGACGAAATTGTCAATATATTTAGTCTTAGTTTTAGTCATCATAGCCTAGTTTTTATTTGGCTTTCATTTAGTTTTCGTCAGTGAAAAAAGGTAGTCGACGAACATTTGTCGTCATAGTTTTAGTCGACGAAATCAACACTGCCTTGTGGACTGGCCTACAGGTAAAACATCAAGACAGTTGAAACTGAGAATCGCTGAACACAAGAGCTCCATCCGTAGAAATGACACAGTGACTATCCTGTCGCTGTTCATTTGATTTCATTGATTCTAAACATGACATCTCTTCTTTCTGGTTTATTGGCATAGTACAAGTCAGCCTATACCCAGAAGAGGTGGTAATCATGACCTTTACTGTTAAAACAATGTGAAGCATTGGATAGCAGTGGTGGAGGAAGTACTTAGATATTTTACTTAAGTAAAAGTAGCATCATATAAAAATACTCTGTTACAAGTAAATGGCCTGTGTTAACCCATTAGGACCTGAGGCGATTCTTTAAAAAAAATCTAAATCACAACAGTTTTTGGATCTTTTTATTTATTTATTTTTTCACGAATTTAAAAAAATAGCAGATCTACAAGCTCGTAGCGCGGCACTCGGTGCCGCGCTATGAGCTTGTAGATCTGCTATTTTTGAATAGCCAAAGAAATCTAAAGTGACATAGATGCGGTCCAGGTATTAATGGGTTAAAATGTTACCTGAGTAAAAGTACAAAAGTATTGGCATCAACATATACTTAAAGTACCGAAAGTAAAAGTACTGATGTTTGAAAATAGCAATGCGACGCATTGTGAGCTTGTAGGTCTGCCATTTTCAAATAGTCTATAAAATAGGGCTAAAGTGGTTAATGTATGTTCTATAATAGTCATTTATATCTGCAAAGTAACTAGTAACTAAAGTTTTCAAATAATTGTTGTGGAGTAAAAGTACAATATTTGCCTCTGAGATGTAGTGGAGTAGAAGTAAAAGTATTGCAAATTGAAAATACTCTAGTAAAGTAAAAAGTAACTCAAAATTGTACATAAGTATAATACGTACATGTACTTAGTTACTTTCCACCGCTGCTGGATAGATTAACTGCAAAGGCCTTAATGATGAATTGTTACTCATACTGTATAATGTTATAAGTAGCTGATGTCATACCTAAACTTGTGGGTGTCCAGCTAGAGATCCCATAGCCTGCGGGGCTGTAACCACGACGACAGATCCCATAACCCGAACTCTGAATCTCAGATGTTTACACTAAAACGCTAATAAACAGATTACATTTTGGGAAAGTGAAAAAAACAGGCTTCCTCACTGTCTGCATAGTCTAATGGTCAATGTGCACGTTCAGATCAATTGCTCAACCCACTGAGGAGAAAAATGCGGAACAGACATACAGACTGACTGACGGACAGAGGTTTCCTTTACCCATTAAAACGCATCTGTGTAACCACTTCATTCAAGAATAGCAGATATACAAGCTCATAGCGTGGCAGCGGAGTGCCGCGCTATTACAAAACATTTTTAGATGGGGGTCAGCGGCCAAATACATATCAGTTTGTATCCTTGACATGAAATATTCTGAGAACCACTGATATAGCAATATACGTTTTTTTCAGAAAACTGTTAGGATTTAGAAGACATTTTGTAGGATCGGCTGCAGGTCTTAATGGGTTAACATATACTAGGATAACCTGTAGTTCCAAAACTGTTGGATTAATCTAGTTATACCTCAGTGTATGTTCTATGAAATGAAATGAAACAATGAAAATGCTAAACATTTCAATGAGCCCAGCAATCCTTGAAATCTATTGAAATGTATTTATGAATCACACAACTCCGTCTTGTATAAAAACATGTCACAAGGTAGTTAAAGGAATAAATAACCCCAACCCCAAAGTAGTTCTCTTAAGAGTAGGGAAAGTGATCTTTTTGGTTAAAACGAAGTTTTTTTTTTTAACAGGTTAAAACATAATATAGTGATAGTAGACGTTGCTATAGTGTTTGTTCAGTAACAGGGGTCTTCCTGTCTCTCCAGCTCTTTAATGAAATGCATTCGCAGGTGGTTTGCCAATTTCAGTCAATCAGAAGAGAGTACCTATTATCAGTTTAAAATGTATAGTGTTCCAGTTCCAATTGTATCTGCTCATTTATTTGTATCATTGCTTCCAATTTCACGTGTTTATCCTGTATTCTGTGTGAGTTCTGTCTCTGTTTGGATAAAATTGGTATCCCGACCTGAAAATGTATTTTCTGTTTACTAAAGAGCTGGAGAGACTGAACAAAAACTCAGTAACAAAAAATCTGAATATAGAACTTATTTTAACAAATACATTTCACTTACCCTATACCTTTTAAGTTTCATAAATAACATAATGAGCTTCGAAAGACAATAAAAACAGCAATAACAACATAATATCATTCCATAAATAAATGCATGTAATAAATACATTCTTACAGGTTTTCACTGAGAATAAATTAAGCACTGATGATAATAATTTAAAACGCATTAAATCATGTCACAAATAAGGCTCTGAAAATATGATTAATAGCAGTGGACTTTCAACACGTTCTTTCAGATGCTGCTTCAACAGAAATGCTGATTCATCCTCTTTCACTTCCTGGTTCCCTCCTCAAGGTCATTGGCTGGAGAGGGAGAGGACGACGCACTATTGGTCCGCTGGCCTGCCGAGCCGAGGAACGACCGTAGACCTCACTGGGACGAGGAGGAGAATGAGGTAGGAGGCAAGGAGGTAGGAGGCAAGGAGGTAGGAGGCAAGGAGGTAGGAGAAGAGGATGTAGGAGAAGAGGAAGAGGTAAGGAGGGAGAGGAGAGAGGGAGTAGAGGAGGAGGTGGAGAGAGGGGAGGTAGGCTTGGCGTTCTTGCGTGCCGCTCTGTTATGAAAACAACACAGAAACAATGACGGTTAAGCTACGGCATAAGGATATAAGGATATGGTTAGATTATTTGGTGCAGTGCGTGCGTGCGTTAGTGAATGATAGAAATTTTGAGTGAGTGATTAATAAATGAATACATTAATACATTAATGAATGAACATGCTAGTAATTGATTGTCTTACTCAAACTCTTTGATCGTGTGTCGCACCCAGGGAGCGTTGAATTGACTGCAGAACACTCCTTTCTCTGTCTGAAAACTGCAAGAACACAACCGTTTAGATCCAGGGGACCCCCCACTACATGGGTCAGACAGACAGACAGACAGACAGACAGACAGACAGACAGACAGACAGACAGACAATCAATCTTACATGATAGCAGCGACACATGGCAGGTTTCTCCTCTGGACCATGTATCCAGTGATGGGTTCGGTTATCTTCTGTCTGCTTACTGTAGTACAGCAGGACGCTAGCTTCTCAGCTGTAAGAAAACAACACATTGATCAAGGGTTAGGTCATTTTGCTATGACACATAACATACATATATATATATATATATAACTCACCTCAGGTACAGTAAATCCAGGATGTTGATTGCATTAATTGATTTTGACTATTTTAGTGACTAATTTAGTACAGTGGCACGATAATATAAAAAAAAAGCCAAATGGATAATCCTAAAAAAGCTTGTTTCCATTGTGGTCCATGTATCGCACATTCAACATCTCTACAGGCAACAATACAACAAACAAATGGTACAAAAAGGCAGTTGAATCAATCACTGTTGATAACATAAAAAAAGGATATGATAATGTGTGGAGGATGCCACTCACAAGAGACGAAGCAGAGCTCACCGAAGGAGCCGTTTGCAAGAAGTGAGCCGTTTGCAACCCCGAGAGCCAGCCCGGGAACACAATTAGCTAAGACCAATTAGAATCAGAATTGTCACATTGCAGGTTTACACGTGTAACACAGTGTGTGAAATTAGTTTTTGAGACAGTTCCATCTGTGTTGTGTGCCGTCTTCCTGTTGTGTTTTCTTCAACGTTCCTTTTAAGCTATAGTTAAGTGTTTTACTTTACAGTTGTGTTCCTTTCATTTTGTAGTAACTTAGCTTGTTTCTTAGCTTTAGTTATTTTTTTTTTATACCTTTTAGTTTTGTAGTGTTTCCTGTTTTCCTTAGTTGCTGTTACCTGTGTTATCTCACCTCCCTGTAGGTTATTAGTTATGCACCTGTGTCCTGTTAGTGCCCTAGCCCAGTGGTTCTCAACCAGCGGTCCGGGGACCACCAGTGGTCCTTGGGGAGGTACCAGGGGGTCCCCAGCTAAATTAGTTACAATCATTTTAACCACTTAACTTTGGCCATTCAAAAATAGCAGATATACAAGCTCATAGCGCGGCACCGAGTGCCGCACCATGAGCTTGTAGATCTGCTATTTTTGAAAAATCATGATATGTGCATATCTTTCAATATATATATTTTTAAAGCGAACATTTTTAACTCAAATCTTTGCTTCTCCCTGGCACAACACATTTTCAGATGAGGGTCCATGGCCAAATGTATATCAATGTAGGGGTCCTTGGCATGAAAAAGGTTGAAAACCACTGCCCTAGCCTATCCCTGTGTTGATTGTCACTTATGATCACCTGTGTCTTTATCTCTATATGCAATATAAACAGTCAGTTCCCTGTGCTCATGCCCTGCCAGTTCTTAGATGTTGTCAAGTGTTCTGTTTGACTCCTGCTTTCCTAGTGTAGGCTCATCCTCTATCATATATCCCAAGAGTTCCCTGTGTAACTTCCTCATGCTCCTTGTGTTTGTCATTAACCCGTTCAATCCGGGAACGCATCTGTGTGACTTTAGATTTATTTGGCTATTCAAACATAGCAGATATACAAGCTCATAGTGCTGCACCGAGTGCTGCGCTATGAGCTTGTAGATAAAAACTGCTGTTTTTGAGAGAGAAAAAAACATGAAAATGTATGCAAATCTTTGAATGTATATATATACATTTTAAGCGAACATTTGTAACTCAAATATTTACTTCTGGAACGAAATATTTTACAAATGTTTGAATGTTTAAAAACATTATATTCAAAGATTTGCACAAACTACTGAAGAACCAATATTTAGTTTTGGACCTGATTGGATAGGAAAAAAATAAAAACAAAACAGCAGTCCCAGGGGGTCCCTGAAGACCAGGGTGGGACCCACTGTTTAAAAGGGACAGTTCACCCCCAATTTTCTATCGATTAGTCACCCCATGGAGACTTGAATTCTTGGATATTTTTTAGTTTTTGTCGCATTCTTAAGCCAATATTTGATGACCGGCAGCGGTTTCGGAAGGAGACACAAAGAGTCTCCTCTCTGTATCTCCTACCGGAACCGCTGCCTACCGGTCCGCTGGTCATCAAATTATTGGAATGCGACAAAAATCCATGAGTTCAAGTCTCCATGGGGTGACTAATCGATAGAAGAAAAAAAAAATTTGGGGGGTGAACTATCCCTTTTAATAGCATCACAAACAACATTGGATGTACAGTACATATAGTACATACAAATACTGCTATACTAGCCTATACTGCGTATACTCACCGGCTGAGGCCACGTTAACCAGAGTCACCAGCACCACACACATCACAGCAGTCTTCAGGAGGATTCCACAGCACACCATGTTTACCAGATATGAGTGAGTACGACTCAATGTGAAATGAACGAATGAATAGAATGAATGAAAGGAAATGTAATATAGTTTAATTCAATCTTCTTCTCTCCTCGATCCCTCTCTTCCTCGTCAGTGTCAGTCTAGTGATGTGACAGGCTTGAAGAGTGGCTGATACTTAAGGCCTCGAAAAGCAGAAGTGCAACTACACCCCCCCCCCCTCCTCCCCCCAATTTATGAATGAATAAATTGTGTCTGTCGGGTGGAAACCTTGTATGTCCCAAAGCGTTACTTTTCAGGAAGTGGGCAAAGGAAAAAAAAAACTTTGTTTCAATGGATCCAGTCTAGTTGTTATTTAGTCACAAGCTCTTGTTAATGCTTACTTTTCATTGGTTAATACTTTCATTCATAAATCCCACAGACACACATAACCACTTTCACTGTCAGAATGTACCAAAAATGTAGCAAAAGGCCTACTTTTCCCTTGGGGTCCGCAGCTAAATTACGTAATATAGCATCACAATAATTGTAACCACTATTATTTCATACTTTGGCTACTCAAAAATATCCAATAGCATATACGACAAGAAGCGACACGCTGTGAGCTTGCACATCTGCTATTTTTTTGAAAAGTGTAGACATTTTTGTTTGGTCATTTTTGAATAATTTTGCTTTTTTTTTTAACACAAGTCTTCTCTTCTGGGGGTCCCGCCTGGCACTAGAAATGTTCAGGTGGGGGTCCGCGGCCAAATACATATCAATTTTGGGGTCCTTGACATGAAAAAGAAACCACTGAAGTAGGGCATTAATTTATGGAGGGTGGGGGTACTAAGCCCATTCAATTCGGGCCATGAGGTCCATGGCTGAACTGGAGTCCAAAAAACCCTTTTCTCTCTGCGTTCTGTCAACCGCAGGTAGAAAAAGGCCAAACCACCCTGCAAGCCCTCTGATCTTTTCATGAGGCAAATGAGCAGTTAAGCCCATTAAGACCGGGAACGCTCTGTCATTTTAGATTTTCTTGCTATTCAAAAATAGCATATATACAAGCTCGTTGCTATATGAGCTTGTAGATCTGCTATTTTTGAAAAAGTTTGAAAATTTGTGCAAATCTTTGAATATAATATATATTATATTATATATTGCTATGAGCTTGTATATCTGCTATTTTTGAACAGCCATCCGTTCCCGGATTGAATGTTTAATGTGGCTTCTGCCACATTAAACAGCAGTGGTATGAGCCATTAATATAGCCATTAATGTGGTATGACATTAAGCAGTGGTATGAGCCATGAATGAACAGGAAACTATTTAATCTCTTGGTTTCTCTTGGGATTCTCCACGAGTTAGACATATCAGACATAAATCCCACCAACCCAAAATAATCATATTTGAACTGAGGACCCCCTCAAAAAATAATATTGTTTGAACTGGGGACCCCCTTCCCTGATAGGCACTTGGAATATAGTAGGGGGTACTAAGTGAAAAATCGTTACGCGGCGGATAAAAGCATGAAATTTGATACAGATGTCCCTTGGGTCATCCTAAAACATCCTAGAAGGGGTGCCCAAAAAAATCTGAAACAGGAAGTGACAGTCACTTAGTGGTAGCAGGGACAACATCTTAACTGTTGTGTGACATACAGGTAGCAGGGACAACATGTTAACTGTTGTGTGACATGCAGGTAGCAGGGACAACATCTTAACTGTTGTGTGACATACAGGTAGCAGGGACAACATCTTAACTGTTGTGTGACATACAGGTAGCAGGGACAACATCTTAACTGTTGTGTGACATGCAGGTAGCAGGGACAACATCTTAACTGTTGTGTGACATGCAGGTAGCAGGGACAACATGTTAACTGTTGTGTGACATACAGGTAACAGGGACAACATCTTAACTGTTGTGTGACATGCAGGTAGCAGGGACAACATGTTAACTGTTGTGTGACATGCAGGTAACAGGGACAACATCTTAACTGCTGTGTGACATGCAGGTAGCAGGGACAACATCTTAACTGTTGTGTGACATACAGGTAGCAGGGACAACATCTTAACTGTTGTGTGACATACAGGTAGCAGGGACAACATCTTAACTGTTGTGTGACATACAGGTAGCAGGGACAACATCTTAACTGTTATGTGACATGCAGGTAGCAGGGACAACATCTTAACTGTTGTGTGACATGCAGGTAGCAGGGACAACATGTTAACTGTTGTGTGACATGCAGGTAGCAGGGACAACATCTTAACTGTTGTGTGACATGCAGGTAGCAGGGACAACATGTTAACTGTTGTGTGACATGCAGGTAGCAGGGACAACATCTTAACTGTTGTGTGACATGCAGGTAGCAGGGACAACATCTTAACTGTTGTGTGACATGCAGGTAGCAGGGACAACATGTTAACTGTTGTGTGACATACAGGTAACAGGGACAACATCTTAACTGTTGTGTGACATGCAGGTAGCAGGGACAACATGTTAACTGTTGTGTGACATGCAGGTAACAGGGACAACATCTTAACTGCTGTGTGACATGCAGGTAGCAGGGACAACATCTTAACTGTTGTGTGACATACAGGTAACAGGGACAACATCTTAACTGTTGTGTGACATGCAGGTAGCAGGGACAACATGTTAACTGTTGTGTGACATGAAGGTAGCAGGTACAACATGTTAACTGTTTTGTGACATGCAGGTAACAGGGACAACATCTTAACTGCTGTGTGACATGCAGGTAGCAGGGACAACATCTTAACTGTTGTGTGACATGCAGGTAGCAGGGACAACATGTTAACTGTGTGACATGCAGGTAGCAGGGACAACATGTTAAAGGGATATTTCACTTTCAAAAAAACTTTGGGTCATTTTATCGTCTACTCAGGCTTTTGTGAGCCCCCCAGACCGTTTTTAAGGGGGGGGGGGGGGGGGTGCTGGTGTGTGTGTCTTTGATCTTCTGCTTTCCCGCACAAGGTTGCAACTTTGTTTAATTTCAAGCACGAGAACCTGTCTGCTCCCACACTCCAAGCACGAGAACCTGTCTGCTCCCACACTCTCCTACATTTTTGGGGCATTAAAACGCTATGGAGTTGTGCCCCAATATAGGGCTTGATCTCTGGTCATATGAAGATTTGTACAATATATTATGTATTGGTAATCATTCATAGGGTCTTTTAAAAGTTTTAGAAAACAATTAAGTATATTTGGCATTGACAATATATCACTTAGAAAAGGATTAATGTGGAAGGTCATCTTATTCAGAGTGGTTTTTAAGACAATTTTGGGCATTTAGAGTTGTTTAAAAAATATTTAAGACATTTTTCATGGGTTATTTTTGCCAAATCCTTTAATATCAGTCTATTTACTATAAATGTAAAAGTTATATTTAGCACAATCAGCCAAAATGTCAGAATTATATCAACTTTTAGGAATCATGGGTCATTTCTGGCGGCCATTTTTGATTTTTCCTTTAAAAAACCCTTTAATGGGTCCAAATTTTTGGGCACCCCTTCTGAGATGATGAGATACATCCTAAAGAGTGCGTGTACCAAATTTGGTGCTTTTATCCGCCGCGTAACGATTTGGCCATTTTTTGTGCTTAGTACCCCCTACTAATAGGAGTTGAGGCATTCAATTTAGTTTGAATCGGTACCACAGATAAATATTGTAAAAAAAATAGAAGATCTACAAGCTTTGCGTCGCGAAGGCTTTGTGACCTCGTAGTTCGTCTATTTTCAAAACGTTTGCCTCTTTCTTATGTTATTTTACAAACCATGTGGGGAGGGGTCCCGACCCACAGGTTGAGAACCACTGCCCTATACAGCAGTGGCATGAGCAATGAATGGACGGTGAGGAAGTTGTCTTGCATGTGACCGGCAGGGCGCTGCCCGACAGGAAACCATTTCATCACTCCGTTTCTTTAGGGATTCTCCACGAATCAGACTTAAATGTGACGTCAGAGTTTTGTTTATTGTGGGTCTGATAGCCAGGGCCCCAAAAAACGCTGACATCAGTTCTTAGAAATGAGTGTTGGCTACAGGAAGGATGGAGATATGACAGACGGTTCGGAAGTGAATGTAGACGCTATGCCAAAGCTGTCATCAGCATTACTTAATCACACATGGTGGAAAAAGTATACTCACATGTTTTACTTAGGATAAGGATAATTCCTTTTAACAGGACGTTCATGAAAGTCCTTGCGGGCTTGTTTCCAATGAGGGCCTGTGAGCAATTAGGGGTTAAGAGTCTTGCTCAGGGTCAAATTTCATTGACACATCTGCTGGCGTAGCCTGGAATCGTACCTGGGGCAACCAGGGCCTCTGGCTCCCTAGGCGGGCTCACTAACCACTCAGCTATGGCTTAAGTAAAAGTATCAATACTGCAAATGTAGAAATACTCTGTTACAAGTTGAAAGTTCGGAATTCAAAATATACTTGAGTAAAAGTACAAAAGTACTGGTATCAAAATGTACTAAAAGTACCTAAAGTAGAAAGTGCTCGTTACGCAGAATGTCCCATTTCACAAGTTTTCAAATGTACAAAATGTATTCAAATCATTTGAAAATACCAGATCTACAAGCTCTTGTGAGCATTGTGAGCTTGTAGATCGGCTATTTTCAAATCTCCGAAATGTATATAGGGCTGAAGTGGGTAATATATGTTTTGTAATGATAAGAAAAAAAATCTACAAAGTAACTAGCAACTAAAGTTTTCAAATAATTGTAGTGGAGTAAAAGTATAATATTTGCCTCTGAGATGTAGTGGAGTAGAAGTAAAAGTGTTGAAAATTGGAAATATTCCAGTAAAGTAAAACATACCTCAAAATTGTACTTAAAGGGGTAGTTCACCCCCAAAATAACTTTTTTTCTATGGATTACTCACCCCATGGAGCCTTGAATTCATGGATATTTTTTTGTTTTTGTCGCATTCCTTCCTTTATTATTTGATTATAATAAATTTAGCCCCATTGATTCCGGTAGGAGACACAAATGCATTTGTGTCTCCTACCGGAATCAATGGGGACAAATGTATTATAATCAAATTATTGGCTTAGGAATGTGACAAAAACAAAAAAATATCTATGAATTCAAGGCTCCAGGTGGTGAGGAATACATAGAAAAAAAGTTATTTTGGGGGTGAACTACCCCTTTAAGTACAGTACTTGAGTAAATGTACTTAGTTACTTTCCACCACAGCTTAACCATATATGGTTGACCAGAGTCCCTCAGGGCTCTATACTAAGTGTCCTTTCTGTTTTCGCGCTACATTAACTATTTGCTGAAAATAGCCGATATACAAGCTTTCCATTCAACGACCACTGGGAAACTTTAGATGTGGCAGATTGTAATCAATGTTCCAACTTAGTCAAATCAAGCAGCTTTGTGGATATGTTCAGTCAAAAACAAATCCACCAGGTCAGAAGTTTTGCAATTGTAATTTATGTAGTATACAGATTAGAACGCGGTTGTCTTTGTGGTCGATAATTACGCTCAAAGCGACAATGTCCCCTGGTCTTAACTCTTTAAGACCGGGATCGCATCTGTGTGTCATTTTAAAGATTTTGTTGGGCTATTCAAAAATAGCAGATCTACAAGCTCATTGCGCGGCATCGAGTGCCACGCTATGAGCTTGTAGATCTGCTATTTTTTGAAAAATCATGAAAAGTTTCATTGATTATTATTTCTCTAATAACAGGCTACTCAGCCATTATGTTGACATGTTATTGATGCTATGTGAATCCTATTGGGTACTGTGGTTCTTTTTTCCCGATGTGGGTTCTATGTTCCAACCTGATATATATTGTATTTTATTGCTCAGTTTTCTACTTGGTATGTGATTAAGCTTAGGGTTAAGACGCATTCTGTTCTGATTGTGAGCTTGTAGATCGGCTATTTTCAATATGTTTGTCTCTTTCTTATATAATTTGACAATTTGTTATCGTATAGTTTGTTGGTTATTTTTGATGCAGTGATGGTCTTAAAAGATATTATTAGGTATTAAAAAGGTCCTTAAAAGTCCTTAAATTGTCCCTTTACTGCCATCTGGGCACCCGCCCCCCAAAATCATGTGGGGACCCCCCCGGGGGTCTCGACCCACAGGTTGAGAACCACTGCCCTAACCACTCTCTGTATTATCTGACTCTGAAGATTACAGTCATCAGTTCTTCAAAAGAAATAGAGGACGATCGCCCCGGTCTCGTGGTCAGACAGTTTCCACTATGGAAACTGAAATTATGTTTCACATCATTCATTCTGAGTAAGCGATGAAACATGCATGACCAGTGGTGGAAAGTAACTAAGTACATTTACTCAAGTACTGTACAATTTTGAGGTACTTTTACTTTACTTGAATATATCCAATTTCCAAAACTTGTACTCCACTACATCTCAAAGGCAAATATTGTACGTTTTACTCCACTACAATTATTTGAAAATGTTAGTTAATGGTTACTTTGATTTTAATCAGTATTACAAAACATACATTACCCACTTCAGCCCTATTTAAACTTTGGCTATTTGAAAATAGCAGATCTAAGCTCACATGCTATTTTCAAAAGATACATTTTATACATACTTATGATACCTTGTGAAACGGGACATTCTGCATAATGAGTACTTTTACTTTTGGTACTTTAAGTATATTTTGATGCCAATACTTTTGTTGCCTACTTTTACTCAAGTAAATTCTGATTCCTGGAACTTTTACTTGTAACAGTGTTTCTACATTGCAGTATTGATACCTTTACTTAAGTAAAGAAATGTAGTACTTTTTCCACCACTGATTCTGAGTAAGCAGTGAAACATGCATGACCCTTGTAGCTACTTTAACATTTTCAGAAACCCTCTCTGAGTAAGCAGTGAAACATGACAGACATGACCCTCCCTAATAAGAGTCTAATCAACAAGGGATGGGGGAAGGTAATTGACACAGGGAATACAATCTCACCTTCCGTATGTAAGGAATGATTGCATTTACAAACTTTGAGGCACCTTTAAAAGTACATACATTTGCCAGTTTAGAATGTGGAATAACCCCAGATTAAAGACCCTGTAAAGACAATTCAATTAATATTTGTTTCTAAACACATTATACATGTTAAAAAGTCATGGCTGAAAATGAGTACAAATTCTGGGAACTATGTTTTACTGCATTGTGGAATAAGAACAGTTTTTTAAACATATCTGAGTTATGATTTTGGGGGGTGGGGTTGAAATCAGACCTGATGACACACCACGGTGTCACCACGTGACTCTAACCGAACTCTTCCAGAAAATCTTAATCCAACCCGAACAGACCCGGGGTTAGTTGAAGCCCGAGCCCCCTATAGCCACCCCATTCTCACCCCTCCCACAACCAACCCACACCCCCCTCCCTACTCCCCTGCAAACCTAATGAAGTAAGATGCATTTGCCGTTTTAGACCTAAATATAAAATGTGCCTCTTATACAGTACTTTGACCAACGAACAGAGAATGAAAAGTGCTAATGTTTCTTATTTAAAATCATCACCAAACCTAGACTTTAAGGGAGGGTTATCAACTTCACTAACTTTCCTTTTTGATGCATAATGTAATCTCTGATCCGATTACTGCTTTTAGTTTAATCTGATAGAACACTTAATCTATCGCTAAAAGATTATCAGCAATCAAATGTTTTCATATACATTTATTTGTTGTACAAAACACAGTAAATGTAATATCATTTAATTTCTGCTTCTATGTTTTCGTGCCACCTCGACCCATGATGGACTTCTTGGTGTTTCTCTCAGGTTTCAAAAGGATTATGTAACATTTTGGTTCAAACAGTGCCACCAAAAGGCCAAAACTAGATGCTAAAATAGCAAATACCTCCACTACATCTGCATATTTGCCTGGAGAGCTGATTTATGCTGGGATAAAGGCTATCCACACGGCACAGAAGATCAGCATGCTGAACGTGATTAACTTGGCTTCATTGAAGTTGTCTGGAAGATTCCTTGCCATGAATGCTAGGACGAAGCTGAGGAGAGCCAGTAATCCGATATAACCTAACAACACTGTTGGTGTGTGATGTGGGATCAAAGTATCAATACTGCAATATAAAAATACTCTGTTACAAGTAAAAGTCCAGAATTCTAAATGTACTTGAGCAAAAATATAAAAGTATTGGCATCAAAATGTACTTAAAGTACCAAAAGTAAAAGTACTAAAATGTTTGAAAATAGCCGATTTACAAGCTCACAACGCGTCGCGATGCGATGCGATGTATACAATAGGGCTAAAGTGGTTAATGTATGTTTCATAATATCATAATTTATACCTGAAAAGTAACTAGTAACTAGTAACTAAAGTTTTCAAATAATTGTAGTGGAGTAAAAGTACAATATTTGCCTCTGAGATGTAGTGGAGTAGAAGTAAAAGTATTGGAAATTGGAAATACTCAAGTAGATCACAATTACTTCAAAATTGTACTTAATGTAAGTACAGTACTTAAGTAAATGTACTTAGTTACTTTCCACCACTGCTGCCAAGCAATTGGTATTACTAAACATCATTATAAGGAGAATTATAAAACCTTCTTCATTCTGCTACGTAATTTTGTCATGCTTTTTTTGCCAATGTCATATTTATATATTCATTATCAAAATTTCAATCAAACTAGAAACATTAACAGCTTGGTAAACCGTTAATTAACATTACACCTGCCATGGTTGTATTGTCTGCAAACTGGCACAGCTGTGCCCAATGAAAGGCCCTCTTCCTGGCACACACTGCAAAATGTCATGGAGGGCGTGGGCCAGAGCGTACACAGCCTTGTACACATTATACTCATCCCTGAGCTTAGACATGTCCAAAAGTATGGTGTCTGCTGTCCCTAGGTCCTCTTGTCCAGTACACAGCCTTCCACCAGCATCCACCCACCCTGACGGAAGGGGACCAAATTTACACTGGAAGGTGTGCTCCCAAAACTGCCTCACCTGGAGAAACATGACGAAGAATTAAGCATAATATAAAACATAAAAAAATATTCAAAAATAAAAATATATTTTCATTTAATTCATTCTATCGTTTCTTTTTCGATTAAGCAAAAAAAAAATCTTTACATATCAACAAATCAATTAACCACGTGAGCGTTATTGTATACTTTGTCACACAACTGTGTCGTGCAACAATTAGATTAGTTAAATTAACTGTTGCACCCCTAGAATATATATACATACATATATATATATATATATATATATATATATATATATATATATATATACAGGTGTGTCCGAGGGGGGAGCTAAGTCCAAGTCATTGTCCCTGGTATAATCCACAGGTGTGTTCAGGAAGAGCCAGAAAAGTCTGCACCGCCTGTTGTCAGGCTGCTGAACAAGGCTTATGCCTCATTCAGCATTCTGACAGCAGCCGGATTAAAACTACACCAGACCTGGTGGTGGAACTCTTGATACTGCGGTAGAGCCCCTTGCCCGGTCGCGGTCGTTGTAGGGGTTTGAACAGTCTGTGACTTGGGTGGTGCTTGTCCTTGATGATGCGCTTGGCTTTGACCACGCACCGCTTTTTGTACAGTTCCTGGAGCGCTGGGAGCTCGTCTCCCATTATTCGCTCTGCCGATCGCACTACTCGCTGTAGGCTGATCTTTTCTCGTGCAGTTCCCGTACCAGGCCGTGACACAGCCTGTTAGGATGCCTTCAACAGAACTGTTGTAATACAGCCTGAGGATGCGGTGTCCTACTCCGAGCTTCTTCAGGCGGCGGAGCCAGTACAGTCGCTGCTGAGCCTTTTTCCTCACGTGTGTGGTGTGCCTCTCCCATTTGAGGTCCTCCTCGATGTGTACTCCGAGGAACTTGAACTCGCTGACCCTTTCCACTGCAGCACCGTCGATGAGGATGGGCGCATGGTCTCTCCGCGGCCTCCTGAAGTCCACGATCAGTTCTTTGGTCTTGTCGACGTTAAGAGAGAGGTTGTTCTCCCGGCACCAGAGTGCCAGTGAGTTGATCTCCTCTCTATAGTCAGACTCGTCGTTGTTGACGATTCGGCCTATCACTGTCGTGTCGTCCGCGTACTTTATGATGGTGTTGGAGACATGTGTGGCTATGCAGTCATACGTGTACAGGGAGTAGAGGAGAGGGCTCAGCACGCATCCCTGGGGTGCTCCGGTGTTGAGGGTCAGGGGGTCGGATGTGATGCTGCCCATTCTCACCACCTGATGTCGGTTGGACAAGAAGTCCTGTATCCAGTCGCACATGCTTGGGTGTAGCCCTAGGTCTCTGAGCTTTTTGTCAAGTATTGCTGGGACAATGGTGTTGAATGCTGAGCTGTAGTCCACGAACAGCATACGTACATATTTGTCCTTCAGCAGCTTGTTGTCCATGTGCGAGATGACGGTGTGGAGAGCCATGGCAATAGCGTCGTCGGTGGATCTGTTTTTGCGGTATGCATACTGCCACGGATCCAGCGAGGCAGGTAGCGTGGAGCTGATGTATTCCCTCACCAGTTTCTCGAAGCACTTGCTGACGATCGGGGTGAGAGCGACAGGTCTCCAGTCGTTCAGGCATGTCACTTTGGCCTTTTTGGGAATGGGCACAATGATTGACATTTTGAACCCTGCAGGGACCACAGCCTGGGAGAGGGAGAGGTTAAAGATGTCAGCGAAGACACCCGCCAGCTGGTCTGCACATGCCTTAAGGACCCGGCCTGGAATCCCATCAGGTCCGGCTGCCTTGTGGATGTTGACCCGTGCGAAGGCTGTACGCACTTCTCTCTCCGAGATGATTAGAGGGTTCTCCTCTGCTGGTTCTGCTGATGGCCCCGCTTGGCTGCCGTGGTTGGGGCTGATCTCAAACCGGCCGTAGAAAGTGTTCAGTTCGTTGGGGAGGGAGGCAGGCGGGTTCACCTCGCTTCTGGTTCTTGTTTTGCAGTCTGTCAAGGTGTGTACCGCCTGCCACGTGCTCCTGATGTCGCCATTGCTGAGTTGGTCTTGCATCTTTTTTGTGTAGGCCTTTTTCGCCTTCCTGATGGCGCTGTTTAGGGCCGCGCGTGTCGTGTTGCGCGTTTCCACGTCGCCAGATTTGAAACCAGCATCCCGTTCATGCAGATGTGCACGTACTCCGCTGTCCATCCATGGTTTCTGATTGGGATAGATCCGAACTGTCTTTTTTGGGACTATGTCATCTGTGCACTTACTGATAAAGCCAGTGACTGAGTCTGAGAGTTCGTTGATGTTATTCCCAGCGGCGTTCTTAAACATCCCCCAGTCAGTCTGGTAGAAGCAGGATTGTAGCATAGCGTCTGTGTCCTCAGACCAGATTCGGATTTCCTTCTCAACGACCGGCTCCCTTTTTAGCCTCTGTTTGTAGGCAGGTAGCAGCTGGATGGCGTAGTGGTCAGAGCTTCCTAGCGGTGGGCGGCGGAGAGCTTTGTATCCATCCTTGAAGGGCGTGTAGCAGTGGTCAAGAATATGACATGCTGGTGGAATTTGGGAAAGACCTTTTTTAAGTCTGTCCGGTTGAAGTCGCCTAGGCAGATGGCTGCGCAGTCCGGGTGGCGATTTTCTTGTGCATTGATCGCCTGGTGTAATTCCCTCATAGCTGTGTCCTTATTAGCCCCAGGATGAATGTAAACAACGGCTACAATCACAATGCTGAAGTCGCGTGGTAGGTAGAAAGGACGGCAGGCTATGATTAAAAGTTCAAGGTCTGGTGAGCAGTGACTATCTAGGATTTTAACATCTTTGCACCAGTTGTTGTTGATCAAGGCACAAACTCCCCCCCCACGTTGCTTACCGCTTAGTACAGGGTCTCTGTCTTTCCTATACACGGTGAAGCCAGGGGGAGTGATGGAAGAATCAGATGCTAACTCCGTTAGCCACGTCTCTGTTAGCACAACAATAGACGTGTTCCTCGTCTCAGTGTTATATTTAACGCGCACCAGTAAGTCGTCCATAGTGGTCACTGTTCTTGATTCACACAGAGATCTAACGTTCGCTAGCAGGATTGAAGGCAGTGCAGGTTTATATCCACGTTTTGTTGTTCTTACGAGGAGACCCGCTCTTGTCCCTCGTCGTCCTGGTCGTCTTTTTCGCCGCTTCGGTTTTGTCCCAGCAGGAACAAAGGGAAGCCCTCCCCCCACCCAGCCGAGTGGAAGGTTTTCTGCAAAAAAGTCCGGAATTCTGTGTGTAATCGCTGTGCTGATGTCCATAAGTGCTTGTCTGTCATAACTCCTTAGACACCCGACGGTGTAGTAAAAAAAGAGAAGGCTAAAAAATACTAAAAAGACGGAAAAACGTTGCGACGCTCCGGAGCGTGTACGGAAGCAGCCTTTCTTCATGGCGCTCCCACACTCAGTAAAATAACAAATTAAAACAAAAAAGACTCACTATGGTATTGCCATGTCTGCTGTCAGGATCAGCGTCAGGGTGTATTTTTGACAAGAAGTCCTTCAGACCTGCTATCTCTCCACGACGGACCGCAATTCCCAGGGTGCCTCTCAGGTACGGCATGAAGTCAGGAGTCTGGAACCTAGTATCTTTGGTCAAGCCCACAGCGGTTATCCACTGCAGGCCTGTCGCCTGTCACATTCTGCTTTACCACCTGTTGATTGTATTGAAACAAACAAACAAACAAATTAAAATATATACACACACACACACACACACACACACACACACACACACACACACACACACACAAGGATGCATTTAGCCGTCATCATTGTTACGGCTCACTCCTCCTCACCTTCACATTCACGGCCCCTCCCCCTCACTGACTACTCCATGGCTCAACTCAGCACACCTGCTCTCCCTCAGCAATCGCCGCACCTGTCTTCCATCCCACAATCAACTGCTGCCACTACAAGAGCCCAGTCTGCACTTCACTCCGTGCCAGATCTTAACCAGTCTACGGTTGGTAAACTAGAGCTAGCCAAACTAAAGTTTTCCAGTGATATAGAACTAGCCAGTTAAACTTCACTCAGTTGCTGTGCATTGTCCTCTCTCTGTTGAATTGTCACTAACCCTGCTTCTCCTCTCCTCTCCAGTCTTCCGGATCCCCAGCTGAGCTGTGCTAACCACGGAGCTACCAACCCACACCACCTCCACTCACTCCACTACCTTTCCACCCAAACTGTGAATAAATACGCCCACGGGCTTCACCTAAACTACGTCTCCTCTTTGCTGTGCGCTTGGGTCACTCACACACACCAGCCTTAACAGTAAGATCTGGCCAGCTGGACCCAGCCAGCATGGAAGGAAAACCACCGGCGTTCAATCCGCTTCAGGCCCAGGGACAGGTTTTAGCACAGCACTCCCGCCTGCTACAGGAAGCATCTGCTGTCGTGTCTAATGTGCAACAGGAGCTCCAGGGGGTTTCAACTCTGCAGCAGTCCCAGGCCACTCAGCAGCAAGCCCAGATTAACCGACTCACTACTTTGGTCCAGGATCTCTCTGACCAGGTCGCCGCGCTCTGCGCTCGACTCACTCCACCTCCGGGCCATCCGGCCCCCGCTCCTGTCCAACCAGCTCCCGTGCCGAACGCAGTCCCTGAGCCAGACATACCTCCCACTCGGGAGCCCCATCTTGTGGCCCCGGCTCTCTTTGACGGGTCCTTCACTCTCTGTCGGGAGTTCCTTATGCAGTGTGAGTACATTTTCGATCTGCAACCTAGTATGTACTCCACTGCCACCGCCCGCATAGCCTACATAGCTAATCTGACCACAGGGCAGGCTCGCCGGTGGGTTATGGCTAGTCGTGAGGGCTCTGCACCTTACATGCAAGACTACATAGCATTTACTGATGAGTTCAGGACTGTTTTCGATCATGATGTCCACGGACAGGATGCAGACTCAGCTCTTTCCACCCTCCAGCAGGGTTCTGGCTCTGTGGCGCAGTATGCCACAGAGTTTCGTATTCTCGCAGCCCGTTGCCAGTGGAACGAGGCCGCATTGTTCAGTGCTTTCCGGCGGGGTTTGGCAGAGCCCGTGAAGGATGCCTTGTCTGGTAGGGAGAGGCCTCCCAACCTGAATCTGCTCATCTCCCTCTCTATTTCTCTTGATGAACGTCACCGGGAGCGTAAGCGTGAGAGGGCTCACCAGTGTCATGCTGCCGCTAGGCCATCTCCACCTCCTCCAGTCAGCCTTAACCGGCCTGTCCAAGCTTTCCCTGCTTTCTCAACTTCTGCTGGTGAGGAGCCTATGCAGTTGGGCCGAGCCCGCCTAACCTCTGCTGAACGTATGCACCGACGGCTACAGGGGCTCTGCATGTATTGTGCCAGCTCAGCACACTCAGTCGACTCACCGTGTCCCCTCCTGCCCTCCAGACCCTCCTCAGCCCGACTGCCAAAAGACAGGGCTCACCCTTTCGGGGGTTCAGAGTGAGCCGCCTATCTGACCCCCAGTCCCACTCTAACAAGGCCAGGTTTATTGTCACTCTTAACTGGTCGGGACAGACTCTCACCATACCTGCACTTATCGACTCCGGGGCTGATGAGAGCTTTGTTGACCAAGGATACGCCCGGGAGGTGGGCCTTCCCATTACACCACTGGGGAAGTCTCTCTCAGCTTTCGCTTTGGATGGCCATCCCATGGGTCCCATCACCCACCGGTGCGAGGCTCTCACCCTCACGGTCTCTGGAAACCATGTGGAGAGCATCCGCCCCTACGTTATCACCTCCCCTGACACGCCGTTCATCTTGGGCAGACCTTGGCTGGAGCTTCACACCCCTCACGTCTGTTGGAGCTCGGGACGTATTCTCAGCTGGAGCATTCCATGCCACGCCCGCTGCCTCCGGTCCGCCCAGATGCCCTCCAGTGTGGAACGACCCAGTCCTGCTCCCCCCGACCTCACCAAGGTTCCCTCCGAGTACCACGACTTGGGTGAGGCATTCAGTAAGGAGCGTGCTTGTACCCTGCCCCCCCACCGACCCTATGACTGCGCCATTGAGCTCCATCCTGATGCTCAGCTTCCAGCCAGTCGTCTCTACAATCTCTCTCTGCCCGAGAAGGGGGCTATGGACAGTTACATTAATGGTTGTCTGGCTGAGGGTCTTATCCGCCCATCCACGTCCGCGGTGGCTGCGGGGTTCTTCTTCGTAAAGAAGAAGGGTGGGGATCTGAGGCCGTGCATAGACTACAGACAGCTCAACAACATCACAGTCAAGAACAAATACCCTCTCCCCCTCATGAGCTCCAACTTTGAACCCCTCGTCGGTGCTACCATCTTCACCAAGTTGGACCTCCGGAACGCATACCACCTTGTGCGTATCCGTAAGGGGGATGAATGGAAGACCGCTTTCAAGACCCCCCGTGGACACTACGAATACCTGGTCATGCCCTTCGGCCTCACCAACGCCCCCTCTGTCTTTCAGGCTCTCATGAACGACGTGCTCAGGGACATGCTAGAGGTATTCGTGGTTCTGTACCTAGACGACATCCTGGTGTTCTCCCGGGGCCTCGAGGAGCATATCCAGCACGTCCGCATGGTCATCCAGCGCCTCTTGGAGAACCGGCTCTTCATTAAGGCCGAGAAGTGCGTCTTTCACTCGTCTTCTGTGGAGTTCCTTGGACTGATTGTGGAGGATGGCTGTATCCGTCCTGACCCCCGCAAGGTCCAAGCCGTCGTTGACTGGCCTCAACCCACCACCCGCAGACAGCTCCAGGGATTCCTCGGGTTTGCAAATTTCTACCGCCGTTTCATTCGGAACTACAGCCGCATAGCGGCCCCCCTTACTCAACTCACCTCCACCTTACGTCCCTACGTCTGGACACCTGCTGCCTGTACCGCCTTTGCTACCCTCAAGGAGCACTTCACCACAGCCCCAGTCCTTCTCCACCCTGACCCCTCCAGGCCTTTCATAGTGGAGGTAGATGCCTCTGACATAGGTCTAGGGGCTGTCTTGTCTCAACGATCAGTGGAGGACCAGAAGCTACACCCCTGCGCCTTTCTCTCTCGCCGGTTTGACTCTGCAGAGGAGAACTACGACATCGGGAATAGGGAGCTGCTAGCTGTGGTGGCAGCCTTTGAGGAGTGGCGCCACTGGCTGGAGGGCGCTGAAGAGCCCACACTTGTCTGGTCTGACCATAAGAACCTAACCTTTATCCGTGCTGCCAAACGCCTCAACTCTCGCCAGGCACGGTGGGCTCAGTTCTTGGATAGGTTCAACTATACCCTTACCTACAGGCCTGGCTCCAGTAACACCAAGGCTGATGCTTTGTCCCGACTCCATGCACCTGAGAAGTCCTCGGCCGAGCCTGAGCCCATTATTCCTGCTTCTCGTATCATTGGGGTGGTCACCATGGACATCGAAGCGGAGGTTGAGCGGGCCCAACAAGCCGAACCCGGTCCAGGCAATGCTCCTCATCACCGGCTCTTCCCACCGAATCGGCTCTTCGTACCCGATTCAGTGCGGTCCCAAGTGCTTCTGTGGGGCCATACAAGCCAGTTCGCTTGCCATCCTGGGTTCCACCCTCTCCTTCCTGAGCCGGAGGTTTTGGTGGCCGTCTATGAGGACTGACGTCCGGGAGTTTGTCGCTGCCTGCACCACGTGCTCCCGTGCCAAGGCGTCACATCAGCCACCAGCTGGTCTTCTACGTCCTCTCCCTGTCCCCACCCGCCCTTGGTCTCACATCGCCTTGGACTTCGTGTCCGGTCTTCCCTCTTCTCATGGTAACACCATCATCCTCACCGTGGTGGACCGGTTTTCCAAGGCGGTGCACCTGGTGGCGCTCCCTAAACTCCCGTCCTCGGCAGAGACCGCTGCACTCCTCACCCAGCATGTCTACCGACTCCATGGGCTTCCCTGCGACATTGTTTCGGACCGGGGACCCCAGTTCACGTCCCAGGTCTGGCGGGCCTTCTGTAAGGAGATCGGCGCTACCATTAGCCTCTCCTCGGGTTACCACCCACAAACTAATGGCCAGGCTGAACGGGCCAACCAGAGCCTGGAGTCTGCCCTCCGCTGTGTCTCTGCTCTCCATCCCACCTCCTGGAGCAAGGATCTGCCCTGGGTGGAGTACTCACTCAATGCCCTGACCTGCTCGGCCACTGGCATGTCCCCATTTGAGGCCTCGCTGGGTTACCAACCCCCGTTGTTTTCCCTCCAGGAGTCTGAGGCCTCTGTCCCCTCTGTCCAGGCCCACTTCCGTCGTTGTCGGCGCGTGTGGAAGGAGGTCCGCACCGCCTTGCTCCGCTCCAACGAGCGCTCCTGTCGTGGGGCCAACCGTCGCCGCACGTCTGCTCCGGTGTATCAGGTTGGGCAACGGGTCTACCTCTCCTCTGCTGATCTACCGCTCCAGGTGTCCTCCAAGAAGCTGGCTCCACGGTTTATCGGTCCGTTTGAGATTGACCGCGTCCTGAGTCCCGCGGCGGTACGTCTCAAGCTCCCTGCCTCCATGCGGGTGCATCCCGTGTTTCATGTGTCCAAGGTCAAACCTGTTTCCTCGAGTCCTCTCATGCCCCCTGCCCCGGCTCCTCCGTCTCCTCAGATGGTCGACGGACATCCTCAGTGGACGGTTCGGCGGCTGCTAAAGGTGCGACGCCAGGGTCGGGGTTTCCAGTACCTGGCGGACTGGGAGGGTTACCCCCCTGAGGAACGCAGTTGGATCTCTAGGAAGCTCATCATGTGTCCCTCTCTCCTTCGGGACTTCTACCAAGCCAACCCCGACGCCCCCGGGCGGTCGCCTGGAGGCGCCCCTCGGAGGGGGGGTCCTGTTACGGCTCACTCCTCCTCACCTTCACATTCACGGCCCCTCCCCCTCACTGACTACTCCATGGCTCAACTCAGCACACCTGCTCTCCCTCAGCAATCGCCGCACCTGTCTTCCATCCCACAATCAACTGCTGCCACTACAAGAGCCCAGTCTGCACTTCACTCCGTGCCAGATCTTAACCAGTCTACGGTTGGTAAACTAGAGCTAGCCAAACTAAAGTTTTCCAGTGATATAGAACTAGCCAGTTAAACTTCACTCAGTTGCTGTGCATTGTCCTCTCTCTGTTGAATTGTCACTAACCCTGCTTCTCCTCTCCTCTCCAGTCTTCCGGATCCCCAGCTGAGCTGTGCTAACCACGGAGCTACCAACCCACACCACCTCCACTCACTCCACTACCTTTCCACCCAAACTGTGAATAAATACGCCCACGGGCTTCACCTAAACTACGTCTCCTCTTTGCTGTGCGCTTGGGTCACTCACACACACCAGCCTTAACAATCATTGCAACATTATAATAATTTTAGTTGTAGCAGTGAGATGTGAATGGTGTGATGATTTGTTAATTGTGCAGAGAAGTACTGAGTTCAAAGGCAGAAAAAAAGGTTAGAAATGTAATAATTGCTAAGCATTTGAATTGATTTTTTTGCACACTTTTTCAAAAATTGCAGATCTACAAGCTCATCGCACGGCACAAAGTGACGCGCTATGAGCTTGAAGATCTGCTATTTTTGAATAGCCAAAGTATATAAATATGGCTCAAATCTAAAATGACACAGATGCTTTCCCGGTTTTAATGGGTCAAGTGGATAAGCCTAACCTCCACCATGAGATTGTCCATATATCTCCCATATGCAAACACAATGACCACGTAAGCTGTGGATTTCTTCATCACGGCGACGGTCCTCTGGTATTCAGCCGGGTCATGGTCCCAGGGCAGAGCCTCCAGATAGGCCAGACAACCCAGAGCAGACTGGGTCAGGTCAGTCTGGAAGATGCGGGCAGCATCGTGGCCCCAGTCGTTGTCAATAAACAACAGTCCTGCCCAGGTCCACCCGAACCATTTCATGATATGGAGCATGGCTCGCACCTGATTGGATAAAGAATGGAGGCGTATGCGCACTTAGGCTCTATTATTCACATAATATAGTGGTAAATCAGTGAATGTCTTAAAGGGATAGTTCACCCCCAAAACATCTTATTTTCTATCAATTACACACCCCATGAAGCCTTGAATTCATGGAGATTTGTTTTTGTTTTTGTCGCATTCCTAAGAATAATTTGATGACCGGCGGAAAGATGCTAATGTCACCGCCGGTCATCAAATTATTGCCTTAGGAATGCGACAAAAACAAAACAATCTCCATGAATTCAAGTCTCCATGGGGTGTGTAATCAATAGAAAAAACGTCATTTCGGGGGTGAACTATCCCTTTAAAACTATGTCCATTATACTTAACATTAAGTATAAAATGTTTATTCGTTTTGATTTAGTTTTACAGTATATATTGCTTACCCCGCCTTTAATTGATCTAATCGATTAATCAATTATAAAGAAAATAATCGATAGTTACTGGCCTATAGCTATACACAGAGGCAAAATGCGACATGGATTACCTGGAAGGGAACACTAGGAATTGTTCTAAAAAAGGAGGGGAACTGGTTTCGGTCACTCAGACAGGAGCAGGTGGCGTAGTAACTCACCTGCAAAACACATCTGTTATGTAATATACCAAGTTTTGGCTGTGCCACGCTCCACCGCTCAAAGACATTCCCTGACCCTCTGCTCAAAATAGTTAATAATAATAATAATAATAATAATAATAATAATAATAATAATAATAATAATAATAATAATAATACAAATAAATACATGTCGAAATTAAGCTGTGTTGTATACTAAACACTTAGTGGCAGCCGTTGCTATTTGGAGTATCAGAAACCAACTGTAGCACAACGCATGTTTTTTTAAAAGCACCATTGACAACTTAATAATAATATAACAGGCAATAACAATTAGGCTACTTCTGCAGGGTAATCACACATCCCCCTCCTTCTCTCTCTCTCTCTCTCTCTCTCTCTCTCTCTCTCTCTCTCTCTCTCTCTCTCCAGGTCAACACAGGTTCATTTCTTCCCCATGTCCTGAAAAGTAAGTACGTTTTGGACAAGGTTTCCATCTCAACAGCGACGATATATAAAGGATAATATTGGCAATAGGTAAAAACTGGGGTTGGAGTAGAGGAGACTTACCAAGGGCACTCTGTACAAACCCACTATACTAGAGATGGCAATGGTATTCGTTGAGGTCGAATCACCCACAATGCCGAGCACCGGAGGGGAGCCGACGCAGCTCTCGTCCAACCGAAAGCGCTCCTCCTCTCTCCCGCTGACCAATGACAAGGCAGCACGGAACGCCACTCCAAGCGTGACACAGTTATCATAGATGCTGTAGCCCAGAGTGACGTTGGGCAGCAGGCTGGGGCTCCTGTTGATCTCTGCGATGGCAAACGCCATGGTCTGAGCCCACCTGAACCCCTGAATGTAAAAACTAAAAACACACACCAAATGCTATAGGGTTGCACCAGTGTTGATTTTGTCGACTAAAACTATGATGAAAAATGTTCGTCGACTACCTTTTTTCACTGACGAAAACTAAATAAAAACTAAGCTATGCTGACTAAAACTAAGTCTAAATATATTGACAATTTTGTCAACAAATAAAAACTAGACTAAGATGTCGGAGGGACTAGTGGAGAAGAGATCCGGTAGAACTAAGACATGTTATTTTATGTTTGGTTGCGCTCGGGTGTTGCGCTCTGAAAGTAGCAGATCTACAAGCTCACAACTCTACAAGTTGTGAGCTTGTAGATCGACTATTTTCAGCATGCAAGTGTAAAATCAGCCATTACGACGCCATCAAGGCACCGCCAAAATACATTTTAGTCGACTAAATCAACTGTAGATTTAATAGTCGACAAAAACTAGACAAAAACTAAAATATTTCAGATGACTAAAACTAAATGGAATTTTATTCAAAAGACCACGACTAAAACTAAATCAAAATGTGCTGTCAAAATCAACACTGGTTTGCACAAACTATTGAAAATGTATGCGCAATAATACATTTCACAAAAGCAATCAACGTTATCTCATTTCAACAATCCAGGTATAAAGGATGTTTTTGTTTGGATAAGAATAAAATGTTTTAAGAGCAGAGAGAAACTGTATTGCTGGGGGTTTATATTCATTGTCAACAGCAGCTGTAACCAGGTGCAATGTTTTCACTAAAACCATGTTGTCGGAATGGAAATATACAGTAATCCGTTTTTCTTTCCTCTTGTTTTCAGTGTGTGAATACAGTAGGCTTTATATTGTCTGGGTTCTATGTTAGCAGCAAAACACAGGCAGAAAATCATTTAAAATGTATCATTAAGCAAGGTTGTTTGCAGATAAGCATGCACATGTATATCTACATACAGTAAATACATGTATGTGTAGCCAGTATGTACACTCAGATCAGACAATATATAGATTATAGACATATCCTCTTGTCCATTGTTCTGCGCTCAGAGCCACCTACTGGCCATTAGAGGGCAGAACATCCATCAATACCCCAACTCCTCTATGATGTTACATCTCTGATATCAGCCAGAGAAAAACAATATATTGTTATTTTTATTTGGAACATCAAAAATCAAACTGATTTAAAAAATACTTTAATTGACCATCCAAATGGGTTATTAGTTGATATTGCACCCATTGCACATCTATTCATGAGGTAATAGTATATCCCCAAAAAGCATGCAATTTGTTTTGTCACTGCACTTTGTCTTTGTAGGGCAGTATAGTATCTATCAAAACACGCTCCCCGCTCACTTGTTTGCTACAGTATTTGTGATACTCACCCATAGCAAGTGGGGTCCTGTTGCTGGGAGGTGAAAGATGGCTCAGGGAAAACAGAGTAGTAGTGGATGTCAAACAACCCACCCAAAATAAAGTCGCCGGCCTGGTACATTCTGTTGAGATTAAACTGTGCCTGGGAATCACAAGTACAAGTCAAGTACAGGTATGAAAGTAGGTGTATGTGTTGTGAAGCCATCACGACTGTCCTCCCCTGTCTAACACCCCCGTTTCCCAAATCCTTTTGTGCAGTTGCTACATGTTATACCCAGTGCTATGCCATAGTAGACTGTGCCACCTTATGCCATGATGTAATCTGTCATCCATATGGGCAGAGGCAGAAGTAGGGGGAAGGGCTTAACATACATTAGGATTCAGACCTTTGGACTCAGACCTGAATTATAATGGCAACATAACATAATCACAAAGTCAGCCTTCTATCAGATAAGACGTGTAATGATGTTGGTAAAGTACTGCACATGCTACAGCAGGGTAAAAAACAGCACACAGAAAGGAAGCACCGGCCTGGGCCGCAGCGTGGCGGTCCAGGCACCCTAGGCTGCAATGCCATTCTGACGGCGTGTCGTGGGTTCGAGTCCCGATCCCGACGACCTTTGCTGCATGTCACTGACTCCCCATCTCTCTCCCCATTTCCTGTCAGTCTACTGTCTGATGATGTCTGATTTAGTTGTCTGCGAACTCTCTGGAAGTTTAGTTTTTTGCAATGCCTGACGGTAGCACACTCAGTGATGGGTCTTGGTATGACAGGGAGGAAGCCAACGCGCATCATCGGTACCACAGCAGAGTACAGTAAAGTACAAAATCGTAAATGAATTATTGAAAAATGACATTGACATTGATATTTCATTGACAAGATGATCCTTAATGGTCAAAACAATATCAGAAATGAATTCTAAATGAGTTGAAATAGACTTATTGCACCTGTTTTACTCCTAACAATGGCCAAGTTATGGCCAATGTCTTTGGAATAGCAAAATGACCTTGACCGTGACCTTTCAAGGTCAAAATCACCCAAAATGGTCATAACAATATCAGCAATGAATTCCACACACATCAATTAGTCAAATGGAGGTATTACATTTGTATATACATTCAGAAACAAAAAAGTTGGATTTTCATCATAGCCGATGGCGGCCATTGCGCCATTTGTGCCACTCTGGCGGACAAGCACCTCAGTGATTTTTCATGTCTAGGGAGCCACTGACTCAGTTAAAGTGAGAAATTCCCCCAACACCAAATTGCGAACGGGTCTACATGCCAGGTACAGGACTACACGTAGTAGTAGTAATACTACTACTACTACTACTAATAATAATAATAATGTAGCGCTTTTTTAAGTACTCAAATACGCTTTACATGTGTGTGGGGGCCAGGGGAGAGAACAAGTGATGGTGATGGTGGCTTGACTATGACGGCATAATGTTGCTCTATCAGTAGTTCTTTCTTTGTTGATGCTGCTAATTTGTTTATGTGGAAGCACTAAACCAAATTTGCAGTAGCCTAATGCAGGTGTAAGACCTGTTGTGTTTGTATTGTGTGGTATAACTGTGCCAAAATCTAAATGCAGTTTTCTAAGCATTTTGGGGGTTTTGGGGGGTTTGACCCCAATTATCTTTTCCAGAGGGTGTCCCTGAATTTTATTTCTGGGAGTTTCGGCAAGAACTTCAAGCCACTTTCACCCCTGGTTTGAAACTATTATATTTGTTATCTTTCTCCGTTTTTAATATTAAAACTGATGATAATGCCAGATCATTATTCCCTGGGGTGAGACTTAGAGTCCCTATGTGACCTGTTAATCTTTGCCAAATCACAAACACGCACATCCCATTCACTGTGTTGCTCAATCACTCAACATGACATTTAAAACAGGTCGTCCACACCTCAAACTAAATAGCAAACAATCCACAGATGACTTTCAGTCAACATCATTGCTTTGTCTTTGCTTTGTCTTTAAGAATGAAACACTGTCATGCATGAGGCCGAGGAAAAAAACCTGTTCCCACACCCTGATGTGAAGCCTACTGAGCACAAGTATTCATATAATGACAGCACAGAAAGAGAGAGACAGACAGATAGACAGACTACACCAAATCTCTTCACCAAAAATAGCCAAATTGCCAAAAAAGAGTGCAGGGTCAGTTGGACAATGTATTCTTGATTCATGATTATTTGCCTTGACTTTATTCTTGTAAAAATAGGCACCACAATGTTAGGAAGCCAATGATAGCAAAACAATATTGACAAGCTGTTTGATCTGTAATTATCACATGGCACAAGAGATCATGTGTACCAAATTGTGTCAATTTAGGAGAAAATTCAAATGCCGAAACATTCAGTTAGGCTGAAATGGCCATGGCCTTACGTATGGTAGATGCTTCATGAATTAAATTCACCTTTAACATACATTTAGAGTTTGAAACAGGGGTGAAAGTGGTCCGGAACGGCGTGCAGGTAAGAAAAAGGAGAAGGCAGCTGTCAAAATCCCATATTAAATAACCTGCCACAAACGCAACTAGAAAAAGTGCTCCTCGGAGCACAGGTCTCCGCCAGGTCATGTAGGCTATTGTGGCCTCCTGGTGGCGCTATAATAGGCCAACGTGAAAAGGGTGCCATGTCTTCTTAGGCCTTGAACGACAATCGGACACTGACTGCATTCATGATTTGAGGCATTTTGTTAAAAACATTTGTTTCGCTAAATTAGACCTGCTGGTGGCGCTATAACAGGGCAATGTTAAAAGGGTGGTATTTGTTCCTCAACATAGAGTGAATGTGCGTGCAAAGTTTGACCGCAATCGGACGGTTCATGATTTGCGGAAAACAAGCCAATAATGCAAACTTTAGATGTCAATCTTAGCCAATCAGTATGGAATATGAAAAATAAAACACATCCGTCGTGATCACATGACTATAGAGATCATGTGTACCGATTTGCGTGAAATTTGGATAAAATTGGAAGGAGTAGTATAAAAACATGTGTTTTACATAAGTCGGCCTCCTGGTGGCGCTATAAAAGGCAGATGTGTAAAATACAGGGCAAAGGTTTTTCCTTGACCTCTAGGGAGAGTGCATACAAAGTTTTACACAGATCGGTGCAGTTATAGGTACTAACATGAATCGGCCTGTTATAGCGCCACCATGAGGCTGATTTGAAAATTCCCTAATGGGAATGTGTGTGCAAAATTTCACGGAAATTGCATAATGTGTTCATGATTTGAGGCATTTTGTTCAAAACGGAGCACTCCTGCAAACTTTGGAAGACATTTTTAGCCAATCAGGATGGAATATGAGAAATCTGAAAGACCCGTTTTGTTTAATGACTATAGAGATACTGTGTACCGATGTGCGTGATTTTTGGAGAAAATCTGTAGGAGTACTGTCAAAAAATATTTTTTGCACAAATCGGCCTCCTGGTGGCGCTATAAAAAGCCCATGTGAAATTTTTGGGGCAGAGGTTCTGAATTGGTATCCAGGGAGTGTGTGTGCACAGTTTGGCTGCGAGCAAGCCAACAGTGCCAGAGATTAGCTGTCCACAGACGGACGGACGGACGGACGGACAGACAGACAGACGGACGGACGGATGGGGTGCAAAACATACTCTCTCGCCATGCCTTTCGGCCTGGCGGAGACAACAAGAAAACATAATCTACCAACGTCAGATTAACATACAAAAGTGTTATTAGTTAAGGTTTCTAATGAAGTGCTTCTGAATTGTTCCAATGTGTTTGTGCGAGCGCAATCCGTGCCGTTTTCTGTTTGTTGAATGTTTCTTGAAGACTGATCGGATGTGATGGGAATGTGGGGAATAAGTAAGTAACTGAGAACCTGTTTTTTACTCTTTTGTAGTAAATCAGATCAGATTCTCTAAAGCTGAATTAAACCTCTGCTCAACCCATTCTGTCGGGTAGCCCCTTTGAATAAATCGTAGTTTCATCTCACTGGATTTGTACATGTTCTTCGGAGTCTGTAAAATTGGCTTTTTGGCAAACCTTTTTTGAGGGTTGTGGGGTGTGTGCTCTTGGCCAGCAATAATGTGTTCCTGTCTGTGTCCTTTCTATATAAGGTGGTTGATAGACCACCATTATCATTAGATACCCACATATCCCAAAAATTTACCTTTTCCAGGCTAAACTCGCAAGTTAAAAACAAATGTCTATAAAGCTGTGCAACTCATCTAGTCCCCTGGACTATCTAGGTGGAAAAGCTAGGGAGAAGCAGGGCCGGCCCTAGGATTTTCGTGGCCCTAAGCAAGATTTTTTGGGGTGCCCCAGCAGTTCAGCGATGTACAGTAGGGTGGTGCTAGCCCATTTAGTGCTGTAAAAACAAATAAAAGGATTTTACTGGCAGCCAGTGGAGGGAGACCAGTAAAGGGGTGATATGGTCCCGCTTACGGGGGGTACACCCCTCCATTCCTAAACCCCCCCACTCCTACACCCCCCCATTCCGATTTTTTTTTTCTTAATGGGGGGGGTGCAGGAGTGGGGGGGTTTTGAAAACTTGGAATAAACCCTGCCATTCCGAAAAATAGATATAAATCCTATCTAACTTTATTTTTTTTTTATTTTTTTTGCGGGGGGGGGGGGGGGGGTGCATATGGGGCACCCCCCCGGAAAAAAAATAATAAAAAAAAATGTTTTATGTTTTTTTTTATTATTATTTTTTTATTAAAAAAAAAATTGTGGACTGACAAAAAAAAATAAAGGTAAAAAAAAAGTTTAAAAAAAAAAAAGTTCTAAAAAAAAAAAAAAGTATCTATCTATCAAACTATCTATCTCCAGCAATGTACCGCTCAGCAACATGTTGTTCAACAAATAGCAGATCTACAAGCTCACAACAACTGTTATTGTGAGCTTGTAGATCTGCTATTTTCAAATAGCGTATGTATAAAATATGTCTGAAATGGTTAGTGATTAATAATATAATAATTTATATCTGCGAAGTGTAGGATTATTATAATTATTATAATACAACTAAAGTAAGCGCATCGGTTAGTGGGATTGAATGCACGGCCTGGGTCTGTCTGTCTATCTGTCTGTCTGTCTGTCTGTCTGTCTGTCTGTCGGACGGGAAGATACGTAATTCTCATCTCTGCTGATGTATTAATTGGATTCAGCATATGTGGGCACTAGGGACATCTTGGCACCAGGGAGAGTGGGCACTATGTGCATTGCCTGTGAGATTGTATTCTTTATTAACATTGATTATTAACACAATTTTTCCCGGTGCCCACTCTTCCAAGTGTCCACATGTCCCTAATGCCCACTCGTCCAAGGTGCCCAGTTAGCCCTAGTGCCCAGAATGTTTTGGTGTCCCCCTATTCTGGCTGTTACCGTTACTACATAAATACACACTGCAGTTATTTCCACACAGCCTACAATCTATCTATCTATCTATTTATCAACAGTTTAGCTGTTCATTCTTGCGCGATCTTCAAACGGAGGTATCCAGAGGTTCATTCATTTCATTGGTCAAATGCAACAGCTTCACAAATCTCGTGCTCTCTCTCTCTCTCTCTCTCTCTCTCTCTCTCTCTCTCTCTCTCTCTGCGTCAAATAAATCAAATAAATAATTGTATTGTGTGAGCTTGTAGATCTGCTATTCAAAGGATTTTTATACATTTGAAAACTTGCGAAATGGGACCTTGTGCATAACGAGTACTTTTACTTTTGGTATTTTAAGAACATTTTGATACCAATACTTGGGCTTTGTAGGATACTTTTACTCAAATTTGAATTCTTGACTTTTACATGTTACAGAGTAGGCCTATTTCTACATTGCAGTATTGGTACTTTTACTTTAGTAAAACATTTGAGTAATTTTTCCACCACTGATGCGTATACTATTCATGTGAGATGTGACAAGTGGGTTAATTAGCGAGAAAACATCTGAGAAACCTGAGCATGTGAGCGTCTCTGAGTAGGCCTACGTGATTACTGACCCGTCAATCAAAGTGTGCGCAAAAGTGAGCTGTGACAGAACATCAACATTAATGTAATAATAATAATAATAATAATAGTAGTAGTAGTAATAATAATAATAATAATAATAATAATAGCATAATAATGATAATAACAATAGCGTAATAGTAGTTGTAGTAATAATAATAATATGGGTAATAATAATAATAATAATAATAATAATAATAATAATAATAATAATAATAATAAGGGTAATAATAATAATATTAGTTTTATTATTCTGAATACAACATTAATGGACTGAACCAGTCTGTCTGTCTGTCTGTGTGTCTGTCTGTCTGATCTAAATTATTATATTACACCATACACTAACCACTTCAGACCTATTTTATGCATACGCTATTTGAAAATAGTAGATCTACAAGCTCACAATAACCGAGCTTGTAGACAGATCGATCTACAAGATACATACACAGACAGACAGACAGACAGACAGACAGACAGACAGACAGACAGACAGACAGACAGACAGACAGACAGACAGACAGACAGACAGACAGACAGACAGACAGACAGACAGACAGACAGACAGACCCAGGCCGTGGAAGCGCACTCAATCACACTCCCGATGCGCTTACTTTAATTGTAATATGATAATAATAATTATAATAATCCTACACATCGCAGATATATATGAATCACTAACCAATTCAGACATATTTTATACATACGCATACATTATTTGAAAATAGCAGATCTACAAGCTCACAATAACAGTTGTTGTGAGCTTGTAGATCTGCTATTTGTTGAACAACATGTTGCTGAGCGGTACATTGCTGGAGATAGATAGTTTGATAGATAGATTGATAGATATCTAGATAGATTTAGAACAGCCGCGCCAGAAGACTGCAGATATGGTCGATGGATCGGAAATTGACGTTGGTGCCATGAAGGATCGACTATGTCGGCGGGTCGGTATGGGGGAGAAAATTAATTCATGACTGATAGATAGAGTGGCGGCCTTTCCTATGTTTCAAACGTTTCAATTGAAAAGGGTGATTTTTTTTTTTGAATAGGCCTACAAAATAAAAAAATATTATTATTATTATTATTTTTTAAAAATTTTTGACTTGCATCCCAGTCCGGGGCCCGCCTCTGGCTGGCCGACGTCCAAGAATTTCATGCAAGAAGAGGATGTAGATCTGATTGAATCAGGGCTCAGCTCAAGTGAATCATGTGAGTGAGTTGTTTTAGCTGTCCATGGTGGAAGTGCAGATAGCCTAATTAATTTTGTTCGAAAATGGATTATGGATTGTGGAAGTTTTTTTTTTTTTTTGCGGGGGGGTGCCCCATATGCCCCCCCGCAAAAAAAAAAAAAAAAAAATGTTAGATAGGATTTATATCTATTTTTCGGAATGGCAGGGTTTATTCCAAGTTTTCAAAAACCCCCCACTCCTACACCCCCCCATTCCGAAAAAAAAATTCGGAATGGGGGGGTGTAGGAGTGGGGGGGGGGGGTTTTCGGAATGGGGGGGTGTAGGAGTGGGGGGGTTTAGGAATGGAGGGGTGTACCCGCTTACGGGTGCCAGTCAGCAGTCTGGCGGCAGTATTTTGTACAAGCTGGAGGCGGGAGAGGGAAGAATTAGCAACCCCTGTGTAGAGAGAGTTGCAGTAATCCAGCCGGGATGTGACAAGGGCATGGATCACTTTCTCTAGGTCGTGGCCTGAAGGAAGGATTTTATTTTTGCTATTTGCCTAATTTGGAAGAAGCTTCCCTTAACCACAGAGTTTATTTGTTTATCAAATTCTAGTCAAATAAACGCCACGTTTTTTTATGTGTGTTTTTATGAAGGGGAATAAAGATGCGAGGGAAGCTGAGATCTCTGCGGTTTTGTCTGGGAGGCAGAAGAGTGCAATTTCAGTTTTATCGTCATTTAGCTTGAGAAAATTAGTGGACATCCAGGACTTTATTTCAGAGAGACAAGCCAAACAGGGGTTTCAGGGAATGGGTTCTGTCAGGCTTTAGTGGGAGGTACAACTGGGTATTGTCTGCATAGCCAAATTCCAATACCGAAAATCTCGGCCACTCGCTCACTCCCACTTGGTCACTCCGACTTCGAACCGGAAGTAGTCAGGTTCCAATTGTTCATTTGCTTCTTGGAGGAGGCGAGTGGAGTCGAGTGGAGGAGGCGAGGAGGCTCTCCGCTTCCGCATTGAGCGAGTGTACATGAAGTGTACGCTCGAGCTGCCTCCACAGCTCCTCGCGGCAGACTTCCGCATCACGTGTACACGTTTTTTTCCCCTTCTCCCGTGAAGTATACATGGTCCTCCTCCACATGTGGCCACACAAACAATGCTTGAAACCCGAAACCATGCCGAAAACACCAGCCGCCCCCCTCGTTGCGCATCACACACTCACACACACACACACACAAGCAGTGTAAAGTAACTGAAAAGACCGCAACAAGCCACTGGCTTTATTGCGTTGTATGATATAAAGCATAATACAATTATACATTGTAATATATTGTGCACACTTATTCTGTCTCAAAAGCTGATAGTTTCTCTTCGTGCATGCCTCAATGCAGTGCACGGACTACTATAAATGACTGTGACAAAGATTATGTTAACATTGTTAACTTCTGGGACGAATAAAAAGAAAAAGAAAAGAAAACGGGTGAAAACGGAACGCTCGTCCTAAAACACACTGCCCCATTTTTTTCGCGGGCCGAGGCCGCCAGATTAGACCTGGGCGAGGGTGTTTTAGGACGAGAGGTGCGCAAGCAGCGCGCTGGAGAAGAAGGACCCGCTGATATTTCCTTTTTGCTTGATATTGTTTGATGACGAAACAATCATGACTGATACACATGAAAGAAGACCCTTCACAGCTAATAGAGAATTAGAAATTTTAAGAATCAGTTCAGAATTGAATGAGTACGGCTACAGTTAAATGTGAACCTGTTTCTGCTATAAATATGCATCCACCGTTCTGCGCGCCACTCGGCTGCGACGTTTCCTTTTTGCCACACATCTACACTTTATGGAGTACATTTTTGTACTGGGGTTCTGGGGACTGTACGAGCAAAAAGAGGGACAGGTCAGGATTAAATTCATAAATGTAAGTTTGCTCATCCTGGCGCTTCATTCACTATTTCAGGAATAAATGGCCTTGCACAACAATGTTAACTATAAAGATAACAATGTGGCCATCCACATTGATGAATTGTCTATTCTTATATTCTGTATAATTCTATACCTGCATATTTTTCTATGCATGTATATTTTCATCCACGGCTCTGGTCCAGCTGTGTGTCATAAGTGATCGCGGAATTTGCCGTCGCTTTGAAATGACGCTGAGTGCAGTCCGATCCTTTGAGGGCAACCGCTCGACCACTCCGTCCTCACAAATAATCCTCGGCTCCTCGCAGGGGCGGGGCTTAGGCGCGAGTGGAGGAAGCGAGGAGAGTGAGCGAGTGACCGAGCTTTGGGGAATGGAATTTGGCTATAGAGATGGAAAGAGATGCCATGTTTACGGATGATGGAGCCTAGGGGAAGTAGGTAGAGTGAAAAAAGGATGGGCCCAAGAATTGATCCCTGAGGGTGAGGGGGGCAGGAGAGGATGAGACAGAACCGGTCTCGACTGAGAAGGATCTGTCATGGAGGTAGGACTTAAACCAGTTTAACACTGTACCCCGGATGCCAACCTCATGGTTGAGTAGAGAGGTGAGAATATTATGGTCCACTGTATCAAACGCAGCGCTGAGGTCGAGCAGCACCAGAACTGCACAGTCACCTGAGTCAACAGTCATAAATAGGTCATTTGCTACTTTTAACAGTGCGGACTCCGTGCTGTGCCGTGCTCTGAGCCCAGACTGAAGCACTTCAAGGGAGCTATTTTCGTTGAGGAAAGATTATAGTTGGCCAAATACAACCTTTTCCAGGATCTTGGATATAAAGGGTAACTTTGATATAGGTCTATAGTTTGAGAGAACAGTGGGGTCGAGGTTGGGTTTTTTAATAAGGGGCTGGACCACAGCATGTTTAAAATATAGGGGGACGTAACCTGAGCTAAGACAGCCATTTATAATTGACAGGACGCTAGGACCCAACATGTCAAAGGCCTCTTTGAGCAGCCGTGAGGGGACAATATCAAGGGAACAGGTTGTGGGTTTCATGTGAGAAACTATGTCCAGCAGACAAGGGAGGGACACAGGCTCGAACTGGCAAAGAGTAGCACTAGGCACAGGGGGTATGAGATGGCTGCTTGTGGATTGTGAAATACATGATCTAATATCAATTACATTTTTAACAAAACATGAGAGAAAGTCTTCACAAGTGATCAGGGGCACCTCCGGTGTGTTAGTGGTTGGAGGGTTTAGAACTGAGTTTATGGTGTCAAAAACGACTTTTGGTCTATGGCAGTTCTTGGTGATGAGGTTTGAGAAATATTTTACTCTTTCAGTTTCAGTATCTAATTAATCTATCTCTCAGAATGTCATAGAAGACTTGTAGCCGGTCCGTTTTCCAATTACGCTCTGCCTTTCTGCAGTGTTGTCATGCGGCTCTCGTGGCATTATTAAGCCAGGGCTCAGTTTTGGGTTTGGGCCGCCTGGATTTTAGGGGGGCAACATCATCCAGGATGTCTAAGCAGGTACAATTGAATAAGGTGACCTGTTCGTCGATGCTCAGGTGGGGGGGTGGGGCTTCGAGGGGATGTGAAAAAGTGATTGAGAATGTCTGGCTTAGTTCGCACTGATCTAGCATTGAGCAATGCCATTTTGATGGAGTTGGGGCCATTTTGTACAGGGGATGCACGCTGCAGGTGTCTAATATTGCGAGTGTCCACTCCACGGGGTTGCGTCAGGGTGTGAGCTGAGGATGACTTGCGTGGACGGTGGGTTTCCCAAACTGGGAAGGGGAAGGTTGTATTATTTTTTTAATTACTGGCAGTATAGCTGGTAGACCCTTTAAAAGGGGCTGGGGAGTGCAGAGCAGCCTTTGGCCAGCAGAAGTGGAGCTGGCGGAGGGACGTTTTTTTGGCCTAGCGCCCTGTCCGCTCCACTTGTCGGTGGTATCCAGGCACGGGACGGTGGAGTCCAGCTCGGCGGGGGGTCCAGCCGAGCAGCCTGTCCACTCCAACGATGAATGGCATCCATGTCAGCGGGGACGGTGGCATCGAACTCAGCCGCTGCAGGGTGTGCACCTCTAGGGCCCATGGAGACCTCCGGGTCCGATGAGTCAGGCTCAGGGACTGATGTGACAACCTCCGGGCAGATAGAAAACAGGCCGTCGAGGAGTATTTTGTCGTCCCGGATCTGGTGGAGTATGGAAATTCTTCCCTCCAGTTCAGGCATCTGTTGCAGCCGGATGGTGAGGTAAGTGGCTCATGGTGGTGGTCGCGGGGGGTAAAAAACAACTATGGCCAGTAAAAGTGACTTTTGGTGATGTAATGCAGGCTCATTTAGCGTTTGCAAGCAGGTAGAGGTACGGTGCGTAAACGTACCGGCGAGGGCTACACAAGGTAGCCCACCGCATGAAGTAGACTTGAACACAGGTGGGAGGGGTGTCGTAGTCAGAAATGTTTGGATCGGAACGGCACTTACCGACAGGGGCCCAAAACTGGGCCCGCTGCGATGAGTTGGCGTTGATTTTAGTATCGCTCTCCTTTCCGTAGTAGTAGATGGTGCGGTTAGCCTCCTGGCTAGCCAGCTGTCAGACTGTCTATAGCAATAGGCTGGCGCCGGCTACTGATCCCGTACGGGTGGGATTTCAGAGTGCTCATATAACCGATCGGTGCATCCGATCATTAAAAACACTTAGCCGGATTAAAATAAATATCTTAAAACTATACCCGTGTGTAAGATATGGTACAGAAATATGACTTAGAAATAGGTGAAATAAGTCAATTTCGAGGACGCTACTAACCGGTACCACACAAACACCAGCGCATGCGCTCTCCCAGTGGTTCCCAGTAAGCCCAGCGTTGTGGAGTCAGGACTGTGCGTGCGTCAAAAAGAACAGGAGCTTTTTTAGTTAATGAAGTAGGCTAGATGCTTCATGAACTAATTTCACCTTTAACATACATTTAGAGTTTGAATCTATTATATTTGTTATCTTTCTTCATTTTTATATTAAAACTGATGATAAAACCAGATCATTATTCCCTGGGGTGAGACTTAGTTACTAAATTGGGAATATGAAGGGGAGATTTTTTTTTCTTTTGTCTGGGTTGAGCGTGGGGGTGTTCAGTAGCATAGTCTTTTTTTAAGGTTTCGAGGCCTATCAGGCTCGAAGCCTTGAGATTGTACCGTTTCTTCCGCCGTTTTTTCAGTTCTGGCCCAACCGCGTGGTCGCTTTTTACGAAACTCGGCAATATGGTAGAGGGCTATGCCAAACGGCGAAGACCCGAAACTCACAACCATTGGCCAAAGGGTGGCGCTGCAGCACTCAATTGAAATATGCCAACTTTGAACAGGTACAAACTCATGCCCTGTTTGACCTACAGCCATGAAACTTCAATACACACATGCGTCTCCTCATGCCTAACAACTTTTACATTTTGACTTTTGACCTCTGACCTTTAGATCTCCCACCATTTTGAATTATATGAAAAACAGTACAAATCTATAGCTTTCTGGGATCTTTGAGCAATCTGCACGAAACTTTTTACACATGAACTTTGGACCTATGCCGACAAACGTGAGCAAGCGGATTTTCCATAAGTGAAAACGTTAAGCTTTTATAAGCCAATGAATAATGCAGTTTTATGAAAATTATTCATCTGCCCCTAACACGTTCATGCAGACTCACATTTGTTTGAAACTTTGCAATAATGTAGAGGGTCATTCCAAGTATCACTGAAACCAATCTTACTCCAATTGGTCAAAGGGGGGCGCTATAGCAATTTTTTGAAAATGCAAACTTTAAACAGGCAAAAGTCATGCCTCGTTTGGCCGACAGCCATTAAACCTGCTTACACATGTGCCTTGACTCATGAGGAACACATCTATCACTTTGACCAGTAAGCTCTGCCCTTAGATTGTCTGCCATTTTGAGCAGTTTGAAAAACATTTAAACCCAGGATTTCTGAGCAATTTGCGTGAAAGTGTGTCATCTGTGTGAACTCCCTTTTCACCAGTTCAGGTCTGTTGGTCCAATGGCTTAATCTTCTGCCTTGAAACCACGGGGTTGCCCGTTCGAATCCCACCTCATGTAGACTTCATTATAATTGCATTGCACACAACATGACTGTATCAATGAATACATGTGCAATTGTTAAAGATAACGGGAAATGCTTATTTGAAAGTAGTTATTTTCAATGTATGATGTACTTCATTCGCCCTTTTGTTTTGTTGCATTCTCCTTTCTCACTGTCTGAGGCTGCGGATTGAATAGCTTGATCAGTAGAGTGTGAGCCTCATGTGCCGAAGGTCCCCGGTTCAAACCCCACTCATTACAGTTTACATTTAAATTGCATTGTACAAAACATGACCCTGTTAATTCAGACATGTGCAATTTTTAAACAATAACATGAAATGCTTTTTTGAGAGTAGTTGTTTTTTATGTATGACATACTTTCTTGTGAAAATAGCCGATCTACAATCTCACAATATTTCAGATAGCAACGTGTTGTGAGCTTGTAGATCGACTATTTTCACTAGTTTCCATTCCGAGGAGACAAAAAAAAAAACTTTATTGGTAAATGTTTTGTGAACCAGTGATCTACAGTAGTTAGCGAAACAGAGGCTTGGTTCATAACGGACGGAAAAATCTATAGATATCAACAGACACCATCAGGGAGGCCATATCTCTAGCTCAATGAGAAGAGAGGCAGCCTGTGAATCCATAGGTCTCTAGTTCGATCCATGTCCCCAACAATGTGTGCATCAATGAATTCTTCATTTTACAAATAGTGTTTCTTGAGGTTAGGTCGTTGTTTTACTGAGGTTAAGGTTAGTGAGGGTTAGTGAGCCCGCCTAGGGAGCCAGAGGCCCTGGTTGCCCCAGGTACGATTCCAGGCCAGGGCCAGCAAATGGTGTCGGTGAAATGAAATTTGTCCCTGAGCAAGACTCTTAACCCCTAATTGCTCACGGGCCCTCATTGGAAACAAGACCGCAAGGACTTTCATGAAAGGACCTGTTAAAGGAATTATCCTTATCCTTTACACTGTCTACCCACAAGTCTGTAGGTCCCTGGTTCAAACCCCAATTTAACCAGTCCAAATATAATTTACTGAACCAAAATCATGACTTTGTTAATTAATGCATGTTCACTTCTTCTTTCTCTCTCTCTCTCTCTCTCTCTCTCTCTCTCTCTCTCTCTCTCTCTCTCTCTCTCTCTCTCTCTCTCTCTCTCTCTCGCTGCCCTCTCTCTCTCTCTCTCCCTCTCCCTCTCCCTCTCCCTCTCCCTCTCCCTCTCTCCCTCCTCCCTCTCTCTCTCTCTCTCTCTCTCTCTCTCTGCCTCTCTTTCTCTCTCTCTCTCTCTCTCTCTCTCTCTCTCTCTCTCTCTCTCTCTCTCTCTCTCTCTCTCCTCCTCTCTCTCCCTCTCTCTCCCTCTCTCTGCCTCTCTCTCTCACTGCCTCTCTCTCTCTCTCTCTCTCTCCTCTTCTCTCTCTCTCTCTCTCTCTCTCTCTCTCTCTCATCTCTCTCTCTCATCTCTCTCTCTCTCCCTCCCTCCCTCTCTCTCTAACTGCCTCTCTTCTCTCTCTCTCTCTCTCTCTCTCCTCTCTCTCTCTCTCTCTCTCTCCTCTCTCTCTCTCTCTCTCTCTCTCTCTCTCCTCTCTCTCTCTCTCGCTCTCTCGCTCTCTCTCTCTCTGCCTGCCTCTTCCTGTCTCTGCCTTATCCCTCGAAACCGCTTATTGCTGCTTGCAGCTATATTTTATTATTTGTCGTTGTACCTATTATATGCAATAGTAGACCTCAGATCTTATGTTATATTTGCTTTAATAATTCTTGTTATTCTACTTTTGAAAGAAATAGGATCTGGGATCTGAGATGTCATTATGTATGCCTGGCCCCTGAGATTTCTGCCACAGAACATTTTTATAAAGAGATTTTGAAAAGAAATTAAGTTTAAAGGAGACAAAAAAGGGATACGTGAAATACTTGCCTATATGCCTCATGCCTGCAGGATGTTTTTGTTTATTGGGTTCATTAAGTCATTGTATGTTGTATGTATTGTCTTTGTCATTGTCTAACTTTCAATTAAAACTGTCTATCAAACAATGTTTGATAGACGTCAGTCTTTGCCACATTACAGTCACCTCACCTCATTTCCCCTCAAGCAATCAGATCCAGCCACCCTGCATTCCTTCATACCTGCTGCTCACTATCTCCTCTGTGTATTTATACCAGCTCAATTCCTTAGTTCTCTTGTGCCTTGTTTAATTCTTATTAACTCAACTGCACCTGCTTTGTCTCAGTCATCTGCATTTGACTCGTCTCCCCTGAGACACGGGCACATTGTATTCTGTACAAGTTAGGCAAGTAGAAGTGTAGTTCACTTTAGAAAACTCAGACCGTTAATAACCTCAGACTGTTAGAAAAAGAAAAAGAAAATCTACAACGTCTTTGTGATCTGCTCTGGTAAGTCTTTATCCTGTTTTCATTTGAAATTAACTTATAAATAAACTATTATGGGGCATTTATTCCATTACACACACATTGTGTGTTACTGTAATCCAGTGGTGTCCTCTAGGTTTTTTCGGAGGGATACGATAATCATTCCCTGCACGACATGCGTGTGGTCGTGGAGATACGCTAGCACATTTTCAATGGATGAAACGGTTAGTAGAGGGCGACGTTTGGCTACGAAGATTTTCTGCAGGTCACACGTATATAGCGTAACACGGTAGAACGCACCACTGCTGTAATCCCAGGAATATTTTGTTTCCAATTTATTATTTATTTAATCCATTTGAGTTATATTCAGATAATTCAAGAGTGGCCTACTAGTTTTAATTGGTAGTTAGGCCTATAGCTGCTGCACAGCAGGAAAAATAGCAAGTCAAATGTGAAATACAAGAGGGTCAAATCAGCAGAGCTGTTTGGATCAAAATGTTCATTAAACCATAAATATGTATAGGCCCAATGCCTGAATAGGACTTGTTTTTGTTTTGTTTTGTTTATAACATGTTACTTGTAACATGTTTATTAAGAGCTTAAACTTACAACCTTAGACACCAAGGGCAAGGCTCTATCTCCTGAGAGTGCTGCCCTAATATGAATGTGAGTGAGAAAAGTCTGATACTGTATGTTGCATGTAATGGTGGATTTCAAAGTATTCAGTTATTAAAAAATGTGGACAAATGTAGTTTGTACTTCATCTAGACAGCATAGAGAGGTCTATAAAGCATTAATTTTGTAAAGATTGATTGCTTCATAAGTGATACAAATGATATGTATTTGCATACTTTGGATACTTGAGGATATAGTTTTTTCTTGGGGAGGGGGGGGTAGCCCTGGTCCAGAGCGTTAGTGAGTTCTCTCTAACGCCCTGCCAGACGCTCGGTTCTGCTCATAGACAGGGAATTCCACTGCCCTGCGAGGGCTCCAACTGTAGTAAAATAAACAGGCTTCTATTCCCACCTCCAAGAAATGCGAGAATAGACTTTCAACAACACAAAACAGCCTTTGTTTCGACGAGCAGCAAAGTGGTTTTGTTTATTTTTTACTACAGTTGGAGCCCTCGCAGCGCATTGGAAATCCATGGGGGGGGGGGGGGGGACTAATAGTAGTACTAATACTTACTACTATTACGTCTACTCTGTGCCCAGAGCTATGGGGTGAATACACATAGACGGTAGTCAACCTAAATCTAACACATATTTGATTAGCAGCAGCTGTGTTGCTTAAATCACAGTTTGCTTAAGGTCAGCCCTGTAGCTGTGTTGCTTAAATCACTGTGTATAAGGTCAGCCTTATGCAGCCGGCCATCTTTTTTTTTCATGTTGCTCTGCTGTAGTTTTTACACTGAACCAGAAAACAAACTACTAAATAAAACTAGTGTGTCATACCCCTCTAAGCATTATGTAGCAGTATATTATCCTTATGTCTCCTCTCTGTTTGTTGTAGTATCTCCACTATAGTGACCATCATGGTGTCAATGAAGGAGCCAGTGTGTCTGATAAAGAGAGACAGCGATGGCAAACTGTGTATCGACCCCATTGCCCTGTCGATCCTAGAGCAGATTGACCAACATGTGGTCGTGGTGGCAGTAGTGGGCCTGTACCGTACCGGGAAGTCCTACCTCATGAACAAGCTGGCCGGGAGGAGCAAAGGTGAGCATGTTCACTATATAGACAATATACACTAGTGTTCCCAAGTCCACAAAATGTAACCTTATAGACCAATTATTTGTTTACCAACATTGAGACTGGACGCATCCCCTTTCACCTGATTCGAATGCTATCAATGCATTGAATGGGAGATTATCACGTTTTATCAGACCTTTGAATGGGCGAAATAGGCGACCTACTTACCTACCCGCGATTTATCAGACCATTCATTGGGTGTTATCAAGACATACTGACCTACCAACTGACATGACTTAATAGTTCAGTTTAGGTTTCGCTTTTGGTTTCGGACCATGACGGAGGCGCGCAGTCACAGGCGAACTGTCACCCCGTGAAGGACCACCGAGGGAGCTAAGGCGACCGAGTTGCCGTCCTGAACGGTGTGACGTTCGCCTGTGCCTACTCAGCGCCGTTCGAGTTATGTACCGATAGGCACAGAATCGTTAATATTGTTGTGGGGACTGCTCCGCCTCCAAGTAGGTCAGTAGCTCCTGAATGAATGGTCTGATGAATCGCGGGTAGGTAAGTAGGTCGCCTATTTCGCCCATTCAAAGGTCTGATAAAACGTGATAATCTCCCATTCAATGCATTGATAGCATTCGAAGCCGGTGCTGTTTTGGGGTGCGCTGGTTTCAGTTCATTCAACCCCCTCTTGCGTGATGGCTAGTGAGGTGCGCCCTAGCGAGACATATATACTTCACCCCGCAATGGTATTGCACGCCCAGAACAGCTGACATACAAGCTCACAACCACTTCGCGGATGCAACCGCTGTGAGCGACACCTTCGCGGGACGGAGCATAAATTAGGCTTGACGGGCTGCAGCTGCGCGAGCCATGCAGGCTGTGGTGCCATGATCATAGAGCACTCCCTCCGTTCTTATGACAGCCACTAGAGGTGGGGTTTGGGGGACAACTGCTTTGAATAGACCATATTCACATGGCGGCCATATTGGAATTTAACATAGAAAGTGCCGCCACCCGGGGTGGCTACTTTCATTGACTTCATAGAAACATGGCCGCCGTGTGAATATGGTCTATTGCTATTATTGTATTACACACAACAGAAACCAAGGATTATATATTTCAAGAGCGAGAGATGACAGTAAAAATCCTAAGCATTCTTCCTCCCTACTGTGAGCATCTGAGAGTTTGATGGGATGCATTTTTTACACGTGAGGCTGTGACCACTTTTACATTGCATCTTATGAGCGGTGGGGTTTATTTGGTGCCGGCCTGCGTGCGCATACTGGTTCTTATCAGTGTGACGTTGTCTGTTAAGGCGTCTATAGCTCAGGTGATTACTAATGCTTGCTTTGGAGTATTCATTTTAGTTTATAGTTAGTTTGTTTTGTTTAGTTAGTTACTGTATTTGTACTCATGTAGTGGGGGGTATATGTCTATTGAGAAAGAGCTATTGCACCATATAACAAGAAAAAAGGAACGTGGATATAATAGGACTATACACTATGCAACTATAATTAACGTATGGTTTTCATTACACAAATGATCACAACAGGTATTACCGATACAAATGATTAATTCTCAAAGAAGAACAATAGGTTACACAGCATTACAGGCAGATAAATGTGAACATGACGTCCCCGGTCCTGCACAGATTATCGATTAATTTCAAAATTGCAATTGCAACAGCAAACAAAGTCAAATAATGTTCAAACATGTGCAACCAAAAGCCCACGTCCTCCTCCATCGATTGTGCTATATCTACTACAGCATGAGACAACGGGCTTGCTCTTGACAATTTCTATAGTAGTAGTAGTAGTAACAGCAGTAGTAGTATTAGCTTGCTTGCTTTTAGTTAGCTTTTTTCTATTTGTGTTGCATTTCTTGATGTGAAATGAGGTGAGATTAACCTTATAAACCACCAATCTCACCTACACAATCTGCTTTTGTTATGTTGTTGTTGTTGTTGTTGGCTGTTGATTTATATTGTGGAGAGGATAAAACAAAAACTAAAAAATACTGTCCCTTCTAGCCATGGATGGCACCACGAATGAAAAGTTGCACCATATGATATAAATCTGATATCCCCCTGCAGCTTCCTCAGGATGATGTTGATTGAAAGTCATCTGTGGATTGTTTGCTATTTAGTTTTAGGTGTGGACGACCTGTATTAAATGTCATGTTGAGTGATTGAGCGACACAGTGAATGGGATGTGCGTGTTTGTGATTTGGCAAAGATTAACAGGTCACATAGGGACTCAGAGGGTGGATTCAGACTGGGTCCGATTGATTCGAACCGTTCCCGAGTACGATTGGCCTCTCCCAGCTGGCCAGCATTCACATTGGGCAAGATTCTTCCGCACCCGAGTACACTTCATTCAATAGTAATGGTACTTATGTGCCTCATGGGGGCGCTGTGGACTATGAGGCTTTGGGAGATAGAGAATGTCATTCACAGAAGAAAAGTCACTTGTCAGAGTGTCGAGTGAATAATAAAGTTTGACTGTGTTCCTGACGTTGTCTTGAGTTATAACTATAAAAGGTGCTCCTCGGAGCACAGGTCTCCGCCAGGTCAGGTACGTCATTGTGGCCTCCTGGTGGCGCTATAATAGGCCAATTTGAAAAGGGTGCCATTTATTCTTAGGCCTTTCACGGCAATCAAACATTGCATTCATGATTTGATGCATTTTGTTCCAAAAATGTGTTTTGCTAAATTAGAGCTGCTGGTGGCGCTATAACAGGCCAATGTGAAAACGGCGGCATTTCTTCCTCGGCCTAGTGGGAATGTGCGTGTGAAATTTCAGCTGCGTGCATAGTTTGAGGCATTTTGTTCAAAATGGACCAATCCTGCAAACTTTGGAAGCCAACCTTAGCCAATGAGGATGGAATATGGGAAATCTGACAGATCCGTGTTGATCACATGACTATAGAGATACTGTGTACCGATTTGCATGACGTTTGGATAAAATCTGTAGGAGTAATGTAAAAAAAATGGTTTTGCACAAATCGGACTCCTGGTGGCGCTATAACAGGCCCATGTGAAAAACTTGGGGCAGATGTTCTGAATTGGCATCCAGGGAGTGTGTGTGCACAGTTTCGCAGCGACCGGGCCGACGGTGCCTGAGATTAGCTGGTCGCACACGGACAGGACACACGGACGGACACACGGACGGACACACGGACGGACGGACACGGGGTAAAACATACTCTCTCGCCATGCCTTTCAGCCTGGCGGAGACAATAACAACAGAACAACAATACACAACCAAAGCAGTGTGCGCGTGCTGGTCTTTGAAACCTCGAAATGTAACGTCGTCTCTGTTCATATGATAGTGACGTCACAGACGCATCCTTGGTATTTTAGCAGTGACGTCACAGACTAATCCTTGTTATATTTATCCTAGCGGATTATGTTTTTTTTTTTATGTCTTTTCCACGGCTCGCGCTACTCAAACAGTAGCGGGATTATTTTTTCTTGTCAACATTCAAGTAGAACTATGAGAAGGTATAACCCAGCTAAAATAATGTGTAGTTATAAAAAATATATAAATGATATATGATTGGCAGTCCACCTCCTCCTGTCGGTACGGATGGATTCACATTGCAGCGTTCCGTTCCCGGGTGCGCAGCAATCGGACCCGAGAATACCTCCCCAGGCGGTCCCGGGTACGGTACAGTGATGCGTTACGGGGAACGTTACGCTACGTTCACACTATCACAACATCTGCCAAGTGGTCCGGGGTGCGCACCCGGGACCATAGTCTGAATCCGCCCTAAGTCTCACTCCAGGGAATAATGACCTGGTATTATCAATTCAATTCAATTCAATCTTTATTTCAGACCCAAGGGAGATCCATATCACAATAAAATCACAATACAACTAGAAAAAGTGCTCCTCGGAGCACAGGTCTCCGCCAGGTCAGGTAGGTTATTGTGGCCTCCTGGTGGCGCTATAATAGGCCATTGTGAAAAGGGTGCCCGTTTCTTCTTAGGCCTTTCACGACAATCGGACACTGCATTCATGATTTGAGGCATTTTGTTCCAAAAATGTGTTTTGCTAGATTAGACCTGCTGGTGGCGCTATAACAGGCCAATGTTAAAAGGGTGGCATTTCTTCCTCAGCCTAGTGGGAATGTGCGTGTAAAATTTCACGGAAATCGCAAGCTGACTGGATAATTTAAATTTGTTCAAAACGGACCAATCCTGCAAACTTTGGAAGCCAGCCTTAGGGCTATAGAGATACTGTATACCGATTTGCATGACGTTTGGATAAAATCTGTAGGAGTAATAAAAAGAAATTGGTTTTGCACAAATCGGCCTCCTGGTGGCGCTATAACAGGCCCATGTGAAAAATTTGGGGCAGAGGTTCTGAATTGGCATCCAGGGAGTGTGTGTGCACAGTTTCGCAGCGACCGGGCCAACGGTGCCAGAGATTAGCTGGTGACAGACGGACACACGGACGGACACACGGACGGACGGACAGGGGGTAAAACATACTCTCTCGCCATGCCTTTGGCCTGGCGGAGACAATAAAAACTAGAAAAAGTGCTCCTCGGAGCACAGGTCTCCGCCAGGTCAGGTAGGTTATTGTGGCCTCCTGGTGGCGCTATAATAGGCCAATGTTTAAAGGGTACCATTTCTTCTTAGGCCTTGCACGGCAATCGGACACTGCATTCATGGTTTGAGGCATTTTGTGCAACATTCTTTTTGCTAAATTAGACCTGCTGGTGGCGCTATAACAGGCCAATGTTAAAAGGGTGGCATTTGTTCCTCAACATAGTGTGAATGTGCGTGCAAAGTTTGACCGCAATCGGACGGTGCGTTCATGATTTGCGGAATTTTGTTCAAAACAAGCCACTACTGCAAACTTTAGATGTCAATCTTAGCCAATGAGGATGGAATATGAAAAATCAAACACATCCGACTTGATCACATGACTATGGAGATCATGTGTACCGATTTGCGTGAAATTTGGATAAAATCGGAGGGAGTAATATAAAGAAATGTGTTTTACATAAGTCGGCCTCCTGGTGGCGCTATAAAAGGCAGATGGGAAAAATGCAGGGCAAAGGTTTTTCCTTGACCTCTAGGGAGTGCGCATACAAAGTTTTTCACAGATTATAGGTAAAAACATGAATCGGCCTGTTGTAGCGCCACCATGAGGCTGATTTGAAAAATGTCAAGTGGCATTTCTTCCTCGGCATAGTGGAAATACGCGTGCAAAATTTTACCAAAATTGCATAATGTGTTCATGATTTGAGGCATTTTGTTTAAAATGGAGCACTCCTACAAACTTTGGAAGCCATTTTTAGCCAATCAGGATGGAATATGAAAAATCTGAAAGACAAGTTTTGTTTAATGACTATAGAGATACTGTGTACCGATTTGCGAGATTTTTGGACAAAATCTGTAGGAGTACTGTCAAAAAATATGTTTTGCACAAATCGGCCTCCTGGTGGCGCTATAAAAGGCCCATGTGAAAAATTTGGGGCAGAAGTTCGGAATTGGCATCCAGGGAGTGTGTGTGCACAGTTTCGCCGCGATCAAGCCAACGGTGGCGGAGATTAGCTGGTGACAGACGGACAGACGGACAGACGGACACACGGACACACGGACGGACGGACGGAGGGTAAAACATACTCTCTCGCCATGCCTTTCGGCCTGGCGGAGACAATAAAATAACAGAAAAAGAAATACAAAACTAGAAAAAGTGCTCCTCGGAGCACAAGTTTCAAAACTATTCACTCAATCTTATTAACCAATATATCATTATTTTGCTATGATTCCCTGCTTTCATATGACATGAAAAAATTTAAATGAAAAAATGCTAGATGACTGTCTCCCAGTCAAATTTGGTCACATTTAATCTCACAGCAGACACTAAAAGCAGTGCCGGAGAGATCAGGAAAGTCAGGAAAGGTTAACTGTCTGTCTTCCCTGCTTCGGATAATCATCAGTATCATCAGTTTTAATATAAAAAATTTAGAAAGATAACAAATATAATAGATTCAAACTCTAAATGTATGTTAAAGGGGCATTTAGTTCATGAAGCATCTACTATATGTAAAACTAGTGAGGGAAAAAACGAGTGGACCAAGTACGGACCCAACTCAGATTAAATTGACTAGAGGGTTTAAGTGGTTAATTCCTTCAATAATATATTTGAACAACCAGATCACCTGAGAGACACGGCCAAGAGAAACAGAGGACATTTTATTTCACTTCTATGTGACCCATACCTTGTTTACTAAAGAACTCAAAAAGCCTGTAGTGGTACACTGTTACTAACATTACCCTCATTAATCTGTCTGTCTGTCTGTCTCTTTCTGTGCTGTCATTGTTTGAATACTTGTGCTCAGTGGTAGGCTTCACATCAGGGTGTGGGAACAGGTTTTTGTCCTCGGCCTCATGCATGCATGAGGCCCGCTCTGTTTCACGGGAGTAGGCTGCTGTCTGTGGGGTTCTGCCACGGAAAATGTTATTAATACACAAAGTTGTCTTACCACAACACTGAACACTGCACATGCATTTTCATTGAAGATGAACAGCTGTCCAGAGTGTATGGTTGCGTAGCGTGGTTAAACCAGGAAGATGGAATGCATACAGGGTCCCAACCAGTGGCGTATTCTACCGTAAACTATCATTAGGCTACCACTTGAATTAAAATTCTTTATGAGGAGTCAGTCAGGAGCCTGTAGATCACCACAAAGGCTAATTCAACTTTCCCAAAGTTGCATCTGACGCATGGACGCACTCCCGAGTCCCGACACATAATTGTCACCATACGACCATATATGGTGAGTAGCCTATATTTTGATTCATTGCTGGCCAGATGAATCAATCAACCTTATGAAAGATTTGCGCAGACCCGACTTTCACACTATATTGCTCAATATTCTAAAGAACATGTTTTACTATGAAACTAATGATGCAACACCTTGTTGAAGAAACAAACAATAGATCACGCACATCCACTCACTAAAAACCAGGTGCTGAGGTCAGAATCCAAAAAGAACGTCTGCACACTGGGTCATGCTCCAAAGCTTAAAAATGTATCGGTTCCATTCCATTTTACACTGTCATTGGACGTGATATTTTGAGCCTATACCGGCTTGTTGAGAAATCATTACGCACGCAGCCACTGACACAACCTGTGCTTGGTCATTTGTACTATAATTGAAGCTATAATTATTTTATATATCCTACTCCTTTACATTCAAATCGTTTTCAGACCAAAATATAATGCTTTAAGTGTTATTATTGGCTACGTTTATGCACCTGCTTGTCATTCATGCATTAAAAGTATTATTATTATGTTTAAAATCCTAGCGCGACCCCTGATAGGGACTCTAATTTAGTAAACATTATCTGTTGTGTCTTGTGATGAATACAAATCAAACAGATTTGCAATAGCGTTTTGCTATGATTGGCTTCCAAACTTCATGGGCTGGGTCTTATTTTGTAACCTGACTCAGCCAGATGAGGGCGGTATTGAGTTTCACAATACACCCTGATCTGGGATCTCTCAGGGAGTACAGCTGCCCGGTCGCTGCGTGTACGAACCAATCAGCGGCTGCTAGGGGCGGGATCATGCAATCACCTGCCAAGTAGCTTGAAAAAATGAGACACCGTCTGGCATCGATTATGTTACCGGAGTCTCAGATGGAAGTAGGCTGTGAAACAAAATGTGTGTTGCAAGCTTCTTCCATTTGGCAGCATCAGGTTACTTATTTTGATGGGTCTTAATGAAAAGTTGCACCGTGTAATAGATAATAGAATCTGATATCCCCCTGCAGCTTCCTCAGGATGATGTTGATTGAAAGTCATCTGTGGATTGTTTGCTATTTAGTTTGAGGTGTCGACGACCTGTATTAAATGTCATGTTGAGTGATTGAGCGACACAGTGAATGGGATGTGCGTGTTTGTGATTTGGCAAAGATTAACAGGTCACATAGGGGATAATCTCTCAAGAACAGATTCTGCTCTGCGTTGGAATCTGTCGTGAAGGCTCGTCATAACATGTACGCACTGGGCTACAAGTGGACGTGCCTTCAGATCAGGAAGCAGGCCGCGCTTTACCCAATCAAATGTAGATTCACGTGTCCGTCGATCTTTCCCCCTCGAAACAAACCCAAACTAATTTAACAATAGCGTCCGCGGAGCAGACAAAACCACGGAGAGATATTCACATTTTAACTTACTCTTTCATCATAGAAACAAGTGGGCTTATAACCAAAACGATCCATGTTCTCTGGGAGAAGTGGTGTTACTGTTCCGTGTAGAAATATTGTTAGTTGGAATGAAAACATAGTGGCACCACCGGAAGTGAAAGCTGAAGGCAGACCAAAACCCCGGTTTCCTTTGCGCACGGGTGCTACGTCGCCATTGTCCCAGAGCCAGTGAGAGATAGTACAAACAGCAGAGGGCGCTGTTTTTCATTCTCACTGGCTCTGGGTTCCCAGATTGCATAGGGGACTCTAAGTCTCACTCTAGGTAATAATGATCTGGCATTATCAATGCAATTCAATTCAATTCAATTCAATTCAATTCAATTCAATTCAATTCAATTCAATTCAATTCAATTCAATTCAATTCAATTCAATTCAATTCAATTCAATTCAATTCAATTCAATTCAATTCAATCTTTTTTTCAGACCCAAGGGAGATCCATATCACAATAAAAACACAATACAATAAAAATAAAATAACAGAAAAAGAAATACAACACAAAGACTTCCACCATGTTCAGTTTCGAACATACAGACAAGTGCGCCAATGGTTTCACAGTCTAGAGGAGAACCTGACAGAACTACGTATAGGGTTAGTTATGACAGCAATGATGTCATTTACTGACTCAGATGCCCTACACATAAATCTATACATAACATTGCGTAGCACAGTGGAGCAGGTGGGAACCCCAACACTAACACACATCTGGCTTGCCTTGCACTGGAGCTTCTTGGAGCTCTCAGCAGCAGCCACATACAGTCATTATAAGCCTTTGTGAGTCGTCTGATGCTGCCTCACTGGTACTGAGCACATGCTAAATTGCGACACAGCATGTTCCCTTGAGCATACAGCTTCCGACGCTGTCTATATATGTCTGTGTCATCAGAGAGGTCATTTGAGATTATATGGCCCAAATATTTAATCTCACAGCAGACACTAAAGGTAGTGCCGGAGAGATAGAAGTCAGGAAAGGTTAACTGTCTGTCTTCCCTGCTTCGGACAATCATCAGTATCATCAGTTTTAATATAAAAAATCACACCCAGTGTGAAGTGGGCGGTGTGGTCACAGTGGTCATCACAGTGATGGAAGTTCACTTAAAGAAAAGTAATATTGTGGACCAACCATTGTACACCCCTAACTTTAAAAAAAACTAAAATGTGTTTTTTTTAAGAAAAAAACATAAATGTGTTTTTTTTAAGTGCATAGTCCTATTTATAGGGCTATGCACATGTGTCATGTTTCACTAGCCAATCACAGTCCTGAATAGACTGTGATTGGCCAATCACGGTGCAGGGTTAGGGGGGTACACTGGTGGCCAATCACAGCGCAGGGTTGGGGGGGTGCAATCGATGTCGATGTCCAAACCTCACATATACAAAAAATGAAGAAAAAAATATATAATAGATTCAAACTCTAAATGTATGTTAAAGGGGGATTTGGTTCATGAAGCATCTACTATATGTAAGACCACGGCCATTTCAGCCTAACTGAATGTTCCGGCATTTGAATTTTCTCCTAGATTGACACAATTTGGTACACATGATCTCTTGTGTCATGTGATAATTTTAAATCAAACAGCTTGTCAATATTGTTTTGCTATCATTGGCTTTCTAACACTGAGGCGTCTATTTTTACAAAAATAAATTCAAGGCAAATAATCATGAATCAAGAATACATTTTCCAGCTGACCCTGCACTCTTTTTGGGTGATTTGGCTATTTTTGGTGAAAAGACAGTAAAGGGAAAAAACTAGTGAAGTACGGACCCAACTCAGATTAAGTTGACTAGAGGGTTTAAGTGGTTAATTCCTTCAATAATATATTTGAACAACCAGATCACCTGAGAGACACGGCCAAGAGAAACAGATGACATTTTATTTCACTTCTATGTGACCCATACCTTGTTTACTAAATAACTCAAAAAGACTGTAGTGGTACATTGTTAACAATATTACCCTCATCAATCTGTCTGTCCGCCTGTCTGTCTAATTGTTTTAGAGCCTTCCAAAGTTTTTCTGGGTCATTTTAGTTTTCCTCAATATTCTCAGGTAAGAAATTCCTTTTGGCATTTTTGATCATGCTGTTTACTATGTTACGTGGTCTTTTGCTCTTTACATGTAGTTGCCAGAGGTGGGGACTTGGACTCGAGACTCGAGACTCGACTTGACTTGAAGTCCCGATTTTGATGACTTTAGACTTGCTTGACCAAATCAAAAATAGACTTGGACTTGCTTGGGACTTGAATGCCAAAGACTTGAGACTTGACTTGACTTGAACGCTAAGGACTTGAGACTTGACTTGACTTGAGCCCTCTTGACTTAAAAATTCAAGTCTTTTCAAGTCACTTTCAAGTCACTTAAGCAAGCCAAAAATGTTTAAAAAGTGTGCATCAACTATGATGTTATTAGTCAGAAATCCCGGCCGTCAGTGACACCTAGTGTAGTGTTGCCAAAGCTGCTTATTTACCCTAACTTTTGGACAAACTTTGGCTTGTTTTTGGCTTGTTTTTGGAAGTCGGTTCGCTTGTTTCTCTCCCGATACTTGGCAACACTGGCCCACATGTTGCACGTTACCAAACAAACAACACACCGGCTTCACTCCTGCCGTAGCTGCTGGAACTGAAGCCAGGTGGAATAAAATGTCAACTCCAGCAGTTATAGCTTTCGGTTTTAAAGATTACAAGGTGGAAGACAAGACGAGAAAAGCAGTATGCAAGGCAAGACCTATACTTCACATTAACATTACGGCGTGCTAAGAGCAAACTACAGTATAACCAGTGGTGGAAAGTAACTAAGGACATTTACTCAAGTACTTTACTTAAGTACAATTTTGACTTATTTTTTACTTTACTGAAGTATTTGCAATTTTCAGTACTTTATTTCTACATTACAGTCATTTAGCAGACGCTTTTATCCAAAGCGACTTACAGTAAGTGCATTCAACATAGGTAGGGAACAAAACTACTAATCACCAGAAGTCCTAAGTGCATTTTCTGCAAAAACAAGCAACCAAGAGTATACCTAGCGCTAAGGTAAAAGTGCAATATATCAGCTACCTACTTCTACTCAACTACATACATATCAGAGGCAGATATTAGCCTACTTTTACTCCACTACAATTATTTGAAAACTTTAGGTACCAGTTACTTTGTAGATTTTGGTTATTAATACAAAACATACATTGACCACTTCAGCGCTATATACATTTCCTCTTCTACCCCGGATTTTAACGCGGTTTCCAGTGCAAGTGCTGAAATTTCACCATTGTGATAATAGAGCCTGCCTGCTTGATCAGAGGATACACTGAATTTGTGTCAGATCCTGTGTCTAGGTGAGACATGGCCTTTGACATTATCTAAATGTCTCAATAGAAGAGCAGGGAGACAAAATACAACCACCCTGATTGTATAAGTTATATTGTAGTAACGTACTCTACCATACAGATTGTACAAAATTACATTATATTCATTAAAAAGGGCCCTTTTAAACCCTGTCCTCAAGGAGGAAATTAAAAGTACAGTATCTGCGTTCTGTTGGCCTGGAAGAAACCTTGTTTTAAAACAAATGCAAATTGTGAAAAATGCTCATGATTTATGAAAATCTTTATCACACCTCTATTTCTATATTTTAAATAGTTTTAGTCCTGCAGCTGTAGTCCCTTTTCTTTTCTTTAACAAAAAATATCATATTTGAATTAACATTTTGACTTGTTTGGGACTTGAAACAAAAGGTTAGGACTTGTGTGGGACTCAAAACAAAAGGTTAGGACTTGTTTGGGACTTGAAACAAAAGGTTAGGACTTGTAACAAAAGGTTAGGACTTGTGTGGGACTCGAACCAAAATGCTAAGGACTTGTGTGGGACTCGAAACAAAAAGCTGAGAACTTGGACTTGACTTGGGACTTGGCTGTGTTGACTTGGACTTGACTCGGGACTTGAGAGCAAAGACTTGAGACTCGACTTGGACTTGCAACATAGGGACTTTGTCCCACCTCTGGTAGTTGCACATTACTGTTTTTCCTGTATGCAGAGTAGCTTTTTTTTCTGAGTTTGATAGCATTCAGGATTTCTATGCATCCATGCATCAGTAGGTTCAGTATGGGCTTTGACCCTTACCACTTTTATGGGTGCTCTGCTATCAAGAACAGACACAAATGCAGCTTTAAAAGAAGACCCGGGGCCTGTTCCTCAAAAGGTGAATTAGAGCTAAAGCCTGGCTTTACCACCTATCCTGGCTTAATTTAGCCAGGATTAGAGCTGAGTCGGTTCCTCAAAAGGTGAATTATCTTGAAGATTAGTTTAGCCAGTTCACCCTGGCTAAGTTTAGCCTTATCCGATTCCTCAAAAGAGAATTGAAGCAAGCCTAGCTTAGTTACCATGGCAATTTAGCTGTGAAGTTAGCCTGGTCAGGAGCAGGCTAACAGCCAAGCTTACTTAATCCAGTGCCTTGTTCTTCAAGTTTTTCCACAGTTAATTCAAAACATGTGTTTGTATATGGACTCATTTTAATGACCTTGCATTCAAATAAAATCAAATAAATACAATAAGATATAATCAATTTAATTATATTACTGAAATAGTGTGTGACCATGAATCATAATTGTTTCACAATGACCCATGTGATATGTCATTGTCACTCTGTTAACACTATAGTTCATATTGTTGTTAGATGTTTGATAATATATTAAATTTTTTCTAAAATATTATAAAAAATGTCTAACACATACACATACATATACATATACATATATATATATATATAAATAAATATATTTAAATATATATATAAATTATTAGTTACAGGTTTAAAGGAGCCTCTTTGTCAATAAGGAGCATATTTTAAATTATCGATTTCTAGTCAATGGAGAAATTATTTTGTATTTCTTGTCCACCTTTGGAGTTACATCATGATTGCAAGGTAACTACACAACCCAAATCTCTACCAAAGTGGTCTTGCAAATGTATGTGGGGTTATTGCGTGTCTCGTCCCGTCCCCCGTTCATCCCGTCGCGGTCAACCCCCCGTCCCCCCGTCCCGTCCCCCCGTCCCGTCCTGTCCGTCCGTCATGTTGCCCGTCCGTTGCAAACACACACACACACACACGCACACGCACACACACACACACACACACACACACACACACACACACACTCTGTGTGTGCTTGCAATACTTTGCCACGCTTTCTCCCTGGATCTATTTATTGCGTTTCCTTTTCTGTTGATAACATGTTTCACTTCCTCATATGCTTGCATGAGCTGCTGCTGTTCGGCCACAGAGAAAAACGCTGCTCGAGTTGTTCCCCGCTGCCATGATTGGTCAAGTTCAAGGAATCTGCGCTCGAGTTCATGGTCTTTTATAGAAATACGTCGCCGGCGAATCGCCGCCCATTCAGCCTGGCTTCAATATCCTGGCTGGACACAGCCTGGCTTGACATAGCCTAGCTCGACAAAGTTGCTCCTTTTCAGCCTGGCTTGGCGTCTGAGGAACGGAATAAACGAGGCTTTTCGGACCCGACTTTGTCAAGCCTGGATTTGGCTTAAGGCCAGGCTTTTTTAATTCACCTTTTGAGGAACAGGCCCCAGGCGTCCTCGGCCGATGCACACTTTAAACATTGGACCAGTCCATTTTCTCCGGAGATGTTGTTAGAGCTTCATTAGAGTAGTGTTTCATTCTTCTGTATATGATTGTGTTAACTACAGTTTCATGAATTTTACGAGTGCAGAAAATGATATTGTGATCACTTAAGGTCACTAGGTCTATGATGGTGTGAGTAGGGCATACCCTTGTATACTGAGTTATCAGCTGGGTAAGGCTATGCAGGCTACAAAACTTGTGTGTCTTTACAAAGAATGTTTGTGTTGTAATCTCCAATTAAGAGCTGCCTATGCCTGTCACATACTCCTCAATTAAGTCACTTACATTTGTATCAAGGCAATAATTACTTGGAAATAAAATGTGTATTTTATTTTGAACAACACTGTGTATCAGTAAAAGGAGTAAGTTTGTGGAGCTGTTGCGATAATGAATTGAGGAGGTGTAGATCGATCTATGTCTTTAAAAACTTTAAAAATAATAATAATATAAACAAGTATAAACAGCTAGTGTGATCATGTATTATTTTGATTGTTATATAATGATATTGTATAATAATGAAAATAAAACAAAGAATAAAACAAAAAAATACAAAAATAATTACAAAAATAAAGTAAAAATAACAAATCATGTATTCACATGTATAACCATATATGTGAACATGCATTGTATTATATGAAGCCAAAACCTTTGTCCTGTTTTTTCTGTATTCTTTTTTTCTTCTCCTTTTAATTTTACTTTTTTGAGAATTAAATTGTTTTTCTTTAATTGTCATGGATGTATTTTATGTTGAAAGGGTAGGCAATATAAGCTATGTAGCTTCAGCCTATACCTTTTTTTGGTCACAACTATGTCATGTATTATTGCTGCTGTTGTTTTTAGAAAATAGAGCATATTGTTTGCATAGTGTACAAATGACCAAAAATAAAAACCTGCAAAGTGAAGTGAAGTGATAGTGGCAATACAATTTCACAGTTTTAGTACAGAGAATCAAACTGATGAGCTGCAGTTTATAATTATTGCTATTTGCCCTTTACAGACTCTGAATCTATATAGACAGTGTAGTTGAATTATAATTTTATATAATTGTGTTATTGTCCCATACTCCATCCTCAAGGATTCCCCCTGGGATCCACCATCCAGTCCAAGACCAAGGGAGTCTGGATGTGGTGTGTGCCTCACCCCAAAAAGGCTCACCATACTCTGGTGTTGCTGGATACAGAGGGACTGGGAGACGTTGAGAAGGTAAGATGTTCTTTTGTTTCATGTTCAAACCACATTACATTGTGTAATTATACAAATAATTAAAGGATTATTACCCTACAAGGCATAGTACTTCTACTTTTACCAAAGTCGTTTTTTACACAAATAACCATACTTCTACTTAACCCATTTAGACCGGGAAAGAATTTCTTTAGCTATTAAAAAATAGCAGATATACAAGCTCATAGCGCGGCACCGAGTGCCGCGCTATGAGCTTGTAGATCTACTATTTTTTAGAAGAAGAAAACGTGAAAATGTGTGCAAATCTTTGAATATATATACCGTATACACTTTCAACTCAAATCTTTGCTTCTGAGGAAGTCCCTGGAACAAAATATTTTGAGATGGGGGTCCGCGACTCAATACATTTCATTTATATATATATAGCAACATAAGTTTAAAAAAATTAACTGATTTCAAATAAAAAAAACATTTGTAGAAATTCATCCCCAGAAGCAAAGATTTAGGTTTAAAAAAAGGAGTTGCACACATTTTCAAAAAATAAATAAATGCTGATCTACAATCTCTCTTGAGCTATGAGCTATGAGCTATGAGCTATGAGCTTGTATATCTGTTTTTTTTTTTTAATTGCCAAAGAAATCTGAAAATTAAACAGATGTGTTCCCGGTCTTAATGGGTTAAGTAAAGAATGTGAGTACTTTTCCCATCTCTAACAGTGGAGCTCAAAATGGAAAGACAAAGAATGTGTCATTGCATCCAAAGTGGTGTAGTGTTTCACTTGTGCTAACTCGAATGCTACTGAAAGAGCAGTTTATCCCGTAATTCTGTAATTCTTCAGATGACAGCCAAATCAAATCTCATCGTGTTTAAAATAACTCCACATATTATCTGAGGCTGTCTCTGTCCGGCGTGTTCGCCTCTCACTCACCTCACCTCACGCCACTCTGCACACTAAAACCCTCAGTGTTAATTTATACATTTTTAACTCCGAAAAGTGTAAGCTAATTGTAACCAAATGGACTGACGGCCGTCACATCTCTGTCTGTCGGCACCTCTGCGCTGTAACCAAGTGGACCATTTTGCCGTTGATGTTATCCAAGGATAATCGGTGACGTGTTACAAAGGCACTTCCGTATAGTCTACTAGTGGTCTATTTGTCGGGATGACGTCACAAACATGACTTATGGAGATATGGTAATTCTGCCTCAGAGCTGCGCTGTTGAATTAGAACAGAATGTCAGCAGTTTCACAAGTTTTGTAATAAGTTATCAAACCAGGAAAAGTACATTCAAAGTGAAACAAACCTGGATATTTTGTCAAGGACTTAAGGAGGATTGTATCAACAACATCAACATAATAAGCATTACACTTTGACAACATGTTAGACGCTCAGCTCATCTGGTGAGATATTATTATTACATGCTTTCTGTCGCTAACCAAATGAAGCGTTTGACCGCATTTGATGAGAAAACATGGGGATATTTTTTTTCTTCAGAAAAACATTTTGAAATCTTAAAGAGACATGTGTATATGTGACATATTTAGGGAAAATCAAGAAAGAGTTGCCCTCTACGATCTTCTTGACCCATGGTTACTTGAAATCAAAATGCTCGTTCTTGTGACTGGACCTGCAGTCCTGCAATTCTAGATGAAACATAAAAGGGTTATAAACTATGCACTGTATTTAACAACAGTGACTTAACTAACAAATGCAATGGTTTCACTTCTGGTTTCAGGGCGATACAAAGAATGACAACTGGATCTTTGCCATGGCAGTTCTGCTCAGCAGCACTCTGGTGTACAACAGCATGGGAACCATCGATAACAGAGCCCTGGAGAACCTTCAGTATCCTTCAAATCATTCCCTCATTATTCCCTCCTTTACCCAAATGTAATTATTGAGTCCATTAGTAAGTTGTTTTGGGAAATCTGTTGCAAAGGCTTAAAACATGTCTCCCAATCCCCACAAAAGTGCAAAGACAAAGAATAACCTTTAAAATAAATAATTAACCATGCTTGTGTTTAGAAGATGTCTTTTGGTATTATGAGTGTAACGGGAGGGTAGTAGCACCACAACTAATAAGATGCTTTCTAGCCTCAGAGAGTGTTTCAGGGACACAGTTTTCCCTCTAAAGGCCCTGACACAACAATCTGACCAAGGAGTCAAAATCAAGAGAAGGCACGCCTGGATAAGCTGAGGTTTGAACCGGGGAATGCCTGATTCACACATAGATGCTGTAACTCCTGGGCTACTGCATCCCCAAATTGAATTTGTGTGAAAGAAGCCCATGTAATTAACAAATTATTATTGGAAACAGCTGGGCAGAATTTTGTAATTTCACTCACTGTTGCTTAGCTTCTAATGGCAGATTTCAAACTGGTAACTTGGGAGCACTCGTACCTGCTGACAGCTCTTTTACCGAGTGCACGGATCTAAAAGTATTCCAGTAAAATCACCACCAGCACTCAATGAACTTCCTTATAGGATATTTTATTTTAACTAGATTTTCAGACCGATACGCGGCCTTCAAATCCAGTCCTATGATCAGAGCAATAGGCAAGACAAAAATAGCAAGACTCACCATCTCCGGTTTACTTCATGTATCTGTGGGAAGTAGGCGGACGCCTTTTTAGGAGATCGGAAGCAGATTGAAGTCTATTAATTCCAATGGAAGAGTGAACTTGAACACGGCTTTTGAACCATTATTTAACCCCATGGTCACTGAACTAAATATTGGACCCGATTGTCACAAACCACAATATATCATATTATATATAATATACAATATACGGTATATTGTATATTGTATATTACTAGAGTCTCGGGGCGCTACGCGCCCCTCGCCCCTATCCGCTGCGTGGGGCTTTGTGTTTGTTGGTCCCTACGTGTCCCTCTGTCTGTGTCCGTGTTGCTGCAGCACAGAGTGGCGAGTAGAGATGGGATTGATGGCTCTTTTAAGGGAGGGGGATCTTGGGCATCCGTTCCTTTCAAAGAGGCGTTGTGAAGACTGGCTCGTTTATGGCTCAGGTGTATATTATAGATACTTTAAAATATATATATATATATGTATTTATATGTGGTAATAGTGGCCCTCATTTATCAACGCGGTGCAGCCCAAATAATGGGCGTACGGCGAGATCACCGCACCTTTCGGCATTTATCAATATATCCTGACGTGGGCTTCATCCTACCGTAGGCTGAGATCTCACGTCTGGTCGAGACCAGTTGTTGACGTTGGCTGCGCCCGTTTATTCCATTCTAGACCTGCGGAGCAGCATTGTCTGACTGTCTGACAGGCATCTGGACACATAATCCACTCCTAAATGTATATCTACACTAATAAATAATCCCTGTGAAAATATAACATTTTATAAAGTAATTTAAACAAACTGCTTTAACAGTCATTCAGTTGCATTGGCTATTTTAAAATTGCAAGCTCAAAAACGGGTCGCATCGCGACGCGTTGTGAGCTTGTAGATCTGCTATTTTCAAATTATACAGCGCTTCTGCGAGCGCATTTTTGGAACTCCCGACGATCTTTTCATGGACAGTGAGGTGTACAAACTTACAGTAGCTTGTCCTATGTTATGGACTTATGTCATAGAGAGTTTTGAAGACTACAACCTGGCTGGGTTAAGGATATAAACCCGATGCTCCAATCTCTTATTAACGTGGTGGGACGGAATCAATGCCGCCCGTCCGAGTCTCACGGGGAATATCCTACATGACTGCTTGTGCACTGCTCGGTATGGGTTAAATAAATTAATATACAAACGTATTCCATTCATGGCGATGTGATTGGTATCATAATATGTCATTCATGTAGGCTACAAGCCTACGTGACAAAGATTGTACCGCTACGGATTACATGAAAGACACAGTTGGGCGTGTGTGTGTGTGTGTGTGTGTGTGTGAGGTATATTTCCCACTGCCTTAAAGGCTCTATTGAGTTGCCAACAACGCCATATTGCAGATAGTTTGATGTCCCAGTGGTGAGAATGAGTGGTTGTAGAATGAATGGAGTCATCACTAGTCAGTGAGGTATCTTGGCATCCGATTTATTGCATAAGTACAAACAGCTTCCTATGGGGACCCTGAGGTCCCCACCACACCACACAACAGCCTGCCGGCTGCTGAGTCACACACCGAGATAGCCACACTTTGGCACAGTCTATATAGCACTGAATAGGTGGGTGGGGGTCAGCCTCCAAAAGTTAGACCCCACGCAGACAAACAATAGATCACCCTCTGAGTTCCCTGATTCAATTTGCACCTGTATGAAGCAGGAAAGGGGGAAGGGAGACACATGCATAGAACCCAGGTAAACAACAAAAGGCAAAGCTAAGTGTATGTACCCCACCCGGCCCAGACCAACAGTCACCTCTTGAATCCACTCTTGTGTCTGACTGTAGGCTACTTGTAGACTTGTGAAGTTAAATAATGCTAACAAATGTGGATGTTATGTTATTAAATATACTACATTACCCCCCATGAGAGACATTAAACGTCTTTCACAAACACGTATATTTCAAAAGAACCACAAAGAACCGCCCCCCATGAAAAGCGACCGGAACACCAACCAGGAAAAAAATAAAACATTCAGGAAGACCAAAACAGCAAACAACATCATACAGAACAATGCACATACAAAAACCAAGATTACATAGTACAGCAACACGGTGAACTACATCAAATAGACAGAAAACTCATCCCAACGCCAGCACTCTTGTACACTCTGTACCCTGTGCCCAGCCCAGCAGCCTTGGGACAGTCAATCCTATTAGGTATTCCCCAATTCCAATTAGCGTGCAGGATCCTCCTGTTAACCTTTAAACTCTGGGAAAAATGTTATACACAATGTGAAGTAGCAATATGTAAGGTGACTTATTATCTCCAAAATCACACCCCCGCAAAATAGGCACTTGAGCCCCAAAGTCGCGTGATTGTGACTGATGGAGCTGCATTCTTATTGTAAGATCACTTAGTAACCCACAACCATTAAAATAGGCCCGTTCAGCCCCCAAGTTACATGATTGTGGATAATGGAATTGTATTGTTATTGTAAGGTGACTTAAACTTTCAGCGCATCAATCTCTTACATCAATCTCAGCCGCAGACTCAACGAAAATAAAAAAATCCACATTTAATCCCAGAGACCAGAAAGTAAAAAAATACCCTTGCATCACTTCCACCATGGCCGCCAAACGCCCCACAGGTTAACCCACCATTATCACAAAAATACAATCCCAGGTCCCATATGCGCAGCGTCCTGCTCGATAATGTCTCTCTTGCAGTCCCCCCAATGTCATCTTCTCACCCCAGCCGTGTTGCCCAGTCAACAGATAGCTGTATTTTCACAACAGAGCGCTCCACGGGCGATCGCAGGCGACAAGTTGTGCATCCAGACGAGTTGTACAGCCATCCTAGACCTAGTCATGACGTCCCCTCCTTGTAGATCCTCGAAAAGTTGTCGTCATGTCGTGCCGATGTCCATGATCACCTACACAGTGGACCCCCCACGTCTCAGGAAGAGAACGTGATCCGTACACCCACCGCAAGGCAAAACTCAGACATCACCGCCCGCCGCCGCATGTCCTTTCGACGCCTGGCTCAGTATCCCTGGAGACTCGCGCCCCCAAAAAAACAAACCAACGCGACTGCCGACTTAACGCCATATGAGGTATATTTCCCACTGCCTTAAAGGCTCTATTGAGTTGCCAACAACGCCATATTGCAGATAGTTTGATGTCCCAGTGGTGAGAATGAGTGGTTGTAGAATGAATGGAGTCATCACTAGTCAGTGAGGTATCTTGGCATCCGATTTATTGCATAAGTACAAACAGCTTCCTATGGGGACCCTGAGGTCCCCACCACACCACACAACAGCCTGCCGGCTGCTGAGTCACACACCGAGATAGCCACACTTTGGCACAGTCTATATAGCACTGAATAGGTGGGTGGGGGTCAGCCTCCAAAAGTTAGACCCCACACAGACAAACAATAGATCACCCTCTGAGTTCCCTGATTCAATTTGCACCTGTATGAAGCAGGAAAGGGGGAAGGGAGACACATGCATAGAACCCAGGTAAACAACAAAAGGCAAAGCTAAGTGTATGTACCCCACCCGGCCCAGACCAACAGTCACCTCTTGAATCCACTCTTGTGTCTGACTGTAGGCTACTTGTAGACTTGTGAAGTTAAATAATGCTAACAAATGTGGATGTTATGTTATTAAATATACTACATGTGTGTGTGTGAGTGAGAGAGAGAGAGAGAGAGAGATGCGTGTGTGTGTGTGTGTGTGTGTGTGACTTGACAGGCAGCGAGGCCAGGCGAGCCGGCCAAACTCTTTCTTTTCGGTTCTTCATGTCGTAAAATCGGGGTGTTTCCAGAATATTTAAGGGCGTGTTATTTAAATGACGCTCGTTTTCAGACGTGAGATTTATCAAAGCTCCGACCTGATGTACACCAGGATTGGCTGTGTAGGATTTGTTGATAAATGTGACTTCGACGTTGGTGTACGGCCGAATATATGGAAAAATATAAGCCGGTTTATACGCTCCGCACAGGCTTGTTGTGGGCTAGTTGACATAGCGTCCACCTCGCTCCTTGTGCTGGTCGCAATTAATTATGCTCCGAGGAGGCAAATGTGTTGTGAGCAATGAAAAGTAGCCACCCGTAAATTAATCACGCACGTTGTGGCTTGTCTTGTAGTGACATGTGATATGTTGTTGTTGTGTTTAGTCCAAAACAACCAAATTAGTGGCGACGGGAAATGAATGCTAACGGAAGACGGGACTTTTGTCTAATGTATTATAGGGATATTATTCCCAAGATGTTCATACTAAAATGGCTTTTTTAAGAGAGACAAATCAGGAGAAAATTTACTTTATTATCTACCTTCTTTTCTTTTCTTTCTTTTCAGATGCAGTCTAGTTAAGCCATTTCTAAAGACATTCTGAAATATACAAATAATCACTTAAAAGCATATGAAAATGACCAAAATAGGAACATAAACGGTACACTGTCTAATGTAACTAAATACATATTGTCTTAAAAACTATACTACCTTACAGTATCCACGTGTCCCCTTCTGTTCAGAAAATCCATTCTAAATGATAAACTATAATTGATCAAAAACAGCCAACTTCTCATCCTTGTTTCTAATGTTACTTTTATGTTCTGATATATTGATCTTCAGATCTCTTTTCGTTTTACCTACGTATCAATTCAAAGGAACTTTATTGGCATGAGAAAACATAATGTTTACATTGCCAAAGCAAGTGTCAAAATATAATAAAAATTAAAGCTGCAAGCAGCGATAAACGGGGCCGAGGCATGAAAGGCAAAAAGCAATATGCAACAATAGCACAATAAGATGTAGAAACAGAATAGATTGAACTTGAGACAAAGTAGCCCATGCAACTAACAATGAGCAGTCTCAACAGCTGAGCAGAGTGCTGAGGGATTGTGGCTAGCAATCCAGGGTTAAGAACCTTACTCATGGACACCTCAACCCATGGCCATAGACAAGAATCGAACCCTCAACCTTCGGACTCACAGGCTGTCGCACTAGTGACTAGAGCCCCTGTTTCACTAACACTAAGATCAGTGGTTCACAAAGCATTTACCAATAGAGAAATGTGATGTCTCCTCTGTACCAAAACTAGTGAAAGTAGCCGATATAAAGCTCACAAAGCGTTGCTATCCAAAAAGTTGTGAGAGTGTAGATCGGCTAGTTTCACAACGAAGTACGTCATACATTGAAAAAACATATACTCTCAAATAAGCATTTCATGTTATCTTTAACAATTGCTCATGCATTAATTGATACAATCATGTTGTGTGCGATACAATTTAAATGAAGTCTGCATGCGGTGAGGCTTGATCCGGCGATCTTGTGATGAAGAGGCAGATGCTGAAGCGAGAAGCCATTGGAGCAACAGACCTGAACTTGTGAAAAAGGAGCTCAAACAGATGACACAGTTTCACACAAATTGCTCAGAAATCCTGGGTTTAAGTGTTTTTCTATCTGCTCAAAATTGCAGACAATCTAAGGGTGGAGCTTACTGGTCAAAGTAGAAAGTCTTGTGCACATTGCTCAAAAATCCCAGGAGGAGTTTGATTTTAACTGCTTTTATATAATTCAAAATAGTAGGAGATCTAAAGTTCAGAGGTCAAAAGTCAGACCACGAAGGTTGTTCGGCATGAGGAGAAGCATGTGTGTATCGAAGTTTCATGGCTGTAGGTCAAACAGGGCATGAGTTGTACCTGTTCAAAGTTTGCATTTTTCAATTGATTGCGATAGCGCCACCCTTTGGCCAATGGTTGTGAGTTTTGTGCCTTGGCCGTTTGGCATAGCCCTCTACCATATTGCCGATTTTCGTAAAAAGTTACCGCACGGTTAGGCTGTGACAGAAAAAACGGCGGAAGAATAATAATGATAAGGAAAGTGTAGAGATGCAACAATTAAAAATGGGGAAAGTATGTACAGTTGGAGGGGGTACAGCATGGTGTTAAACAGAGCTATGTCACGTGTCGTTATATGCATGTTATATATACAGGGTATAAAGCTTTTTGACACAAATAGCAGCAATCTTTTGCAGTCACTTTGGGACAAATAGCAGCATTTCTTCTCAAAACTATTTAAATAGTATACAAAAAAAGCCCCAGATGTAAAATGTGTTTAAAGGTAGCAGCTCTGTTTATATGTGCAGTAGGTCTAGAGGTCTACTCGGGACGCGCAATGTTTAATAGTTTGGGTGGTTGTATTCCATTGGCTAACCTTCTTTTATCGCAACAGTTCACAAATCTTGCTGCTGTGTTTGCACATTGTTGTATTTCTCCCAGTGAAATGGGATTGTTTTGTCGTTGGTCATGTTTTCAAACTCACGTTGGGTATGTAATCTGTGGGAGGTATGTGTCTCTGATATCTTGGTATAGTGGGCAGGTGGTTTGAAAGTGTAGCTCTGGGGCACGGTGGCGCAGTCGGTAACGCTGTCGCCTCACAGCTAGAAGGTCCTGGGTTCGATCGCCGCCGGGGACGTTGTGGGCGCTGGGGGAGTGTCTTCTCCTCCGTGTCATCAGCGCCCATACTCTAGGTGGGGTTGGCAAAAGGGCCTACTCTGTGTGGAGTTTGCATGTTCTCCCCATGTCTCCTAGGGTAGTTAATAACCTCACAAAAACATGAAGTAATCCTGGTCGCTATACCGCCTCTCCCATGACAGCTGGGGCGCCTGATGGAGGGGAAGGGAACTGGTTGGAATAACGTGTTCCTTCCACGCACTACGTCCTACCAGGGAAACTCCCCCCGTCAGGTGACAAGAAGGTCAGTTGGCTCTCATGCACTGAAAGAGGCATGAGCTCGGCCCTGGGCTCCCTAGGCTGGGGGAGCACCGGGTGAAAAAGGGTTACAAAATCGTCGGATTAAAAAAAAAGGAAAGAAAAGAAAGAAAGTGTAGCTCTGTTTCCATCACATTTTTTGTGCAGTGGGTGCATAGTCTGTCTTCCCTTGGGTGCGGGGTCTGTCTGTGGCGGCCTGTCTGTATATCTAGTCAAGGCTTTCCTAAGTTTTGGGTCGTTCACCATGCTCAGGTATTCTGTCAATGTATATTCTCTTTCTAGTGCTAAGTAGCATTCCATTTTTAGATAACAAAGGCCACATGGACATTTTAACAGATATTTAGTTTTGCAGGAAACTATTGAACCGTAGGTCGTGTAATCAAAATCTTTACCCCCTGGATTCCTTGGATCATGACACAACTTGCTTATACAGTATAGGCCCTTTGTGCCACACTAGATTTTCCACCATGTTGAGTTCCATTCCAATTTGCTGTAACTGCCTTACAAAGTGTGTGGGCCCTGGGGAGGTAATCCGAGGAGCAAACCTTTCTAGTGTGTTATGAATTTTCTAAATTTCCTGCTGCTTTCCCCGAGCGCTAAATATGACCACCTCGACAGCCATCAGCTGGGTGAAGCTGAAACTGAATTTCCCTTGTGACAACAACAATAATAATAATAATAATAATAATAATAATAATAATAATAATAATAATAATAATAATAATAATTTCATATTTTAGGCCTAAAGGCAATGCCTATTTTTTCTCAACTTCTTAGAGTGTTATACTTAGAGGGCACTCCAAACATCCACTGTGGCAATATGAAGCCGACATTCGGTCACTATGGTGATAAAATCCATAAACCTAATTACAATTCTACAATCCATGTTGTGTAGATGAAGTACAACATTTTCTGACACAAGTTTGAAATCTGCCATTACAAGCAACATAATTCAAAGATACATTACATGAATACCACAATCCCTCAGCACTCTGCTCAACTGTTTCCAATGTTCATCCGCTGAATGCATGGGCTTATTTGTCTATTCAGTTTATATGGCTTATTGCACATATTGCATTAATTGCATTTTGCATATACAGTAGCATATTTCTGGGATCCTGTTATTGCTGTTGCAGCTATATTATTTCTTGTTTTTATTGTCTCCGCCAGGCCGAAAGGCATGGCGAGAGAGTATGTTTTACCCCCTGTCCGTCTGTCCGTCCGTCCGTCCGTCCGTCTGTGACCAGCTAATCTCCGCCACCGTCGCCTTGATCGCAGCAAAACTCTGCACACACACTCCCTGGATGCCAATTCCGAACTTCTGCCCCACATTTTTCACATGGGCCTTTTATAGCACCATCTTTATAGCACCATCAGGAGAACAATTTGTGCAAAACATATTTTTTGACAGTACTCCTACCCATTTTGTCATTTAGTCATTAAACAAAACGGGTCTTTCAGATTTTTCATATTCCATCCTGATTGGCTAAAAATGGCTTCCAAAGTTTGCAGGAGTACTCCGTTTTGAACAAAATGCCTCAAATCATGAACACAGCATGCAAGTTCCGTGAAATTTTGCACGCATATTTCCACTATGCCGAGGAAGAAATGGCACTTGAACATTTTCAAATCAGCCTCATGGTGGCGCTATAACAGGCCGATTCATGTTAGTATCTATAACTGCACCGATCTGTGTAAAACTTTGTATGCGCACTCCCTAGAGGTCAAGGAAAAACCTTTGCCCTGCATTTTTCACATCTGCCTTTTATAGTGCCACCAGGAGGCCGACTTATGTAAAACAAGAAAGAAATGACTTGAAGTCATATTCTACCAGGTGCTGTGTGTGTGTGTGTGTGTGTGTGTGTGTGTGTGTGTGTGTGTGTGTGTGTGTGTGTGTGTGTGTGTGTGAGGCACAAGTACAGGTCATGTTGTACTTGCCCACAGGTCTTGCCCACTTGTCCGAAGAGTAAATCATCCATTATAAAAGGATAAGTAACATTTTGTTAACCGTTCAATGTAACGTGTATGTTTTACTTTCTACGTGCGAATTCTGGGGCTGTGCGAAGAAAAATGGCATACCTCAATGAGACCATTTATTTTATTTAGAAAGTGCTAGCCTAATCACTGTCATTCAAGCAAAAATGTATAGGACTATAGCCTACCTATTGTGGTACGAAACATAAATCCTTCTGCAGTGAATTACAATATTAGAATTGTGCTGAATGGAAGATTGAAGAAAAAAAAAATGTGTTACTGACTTATAAAGATCCAAGCATCAAAATGTTGTTGGAACTTGTACCACAGATTGTTCTACATACACAGTAAATGATGTAATGGAGAAAATAAAATATTAAGCAAGAAAATGAAATGGACAATAATAAATAAATAAAATTAGCCTACAGATATACAGTTTTAGGAATACTCTAATACAGGGGTCTTCAACGTGTTCAGGCCAAGGACCCCCTAGCTGAGAGAGAGATGAAGTAGGGACCCCCTCTATATTGTATGAAATTGTGCTTGCAGATTAAACTTTTTTTGTTCCAACTTGGTCTGCTCTGGCAAAAATAGCCGATCTACAAGCTCAGTTGTGTTTGTGGATCTGCTATTTTTGGCTAAAGTTCTCCACAGAAATAGGATGCTAGTGGTTATTGTAAAACTCTGTACTCTGAGGACCCCCTAGGGGTCCCGGACCCCCTGTTGAAGACCCCTGGTCAAATAAGGGACTTGTCTTAGACAGGCATGTAGAGAAGGGCACTTCAGAGTTAAATTTACACTGAGCTTATTGAGAGTTGACAAGTGTCTATTGTGATGAGCGTGTGGAACGGCTGTTGTAAATCACAGATGATTAGTAGATGCTGCGCTTTCAAACTGGCCTACTTTTTATGACTAAATGACTTTATGACTCTCAGCCCCTCGATCTGTCCCTTAGAGGCAGAATGAACGGCACTGTGTTGTGTTAGCATGTAGCTAACGCATCAGCACAGACAGACAGTTGAATGCGACGTTGCCTTCAGAAGGAAAACAACAACAAACATATAGGCTAGAATTGCGGATGGGATGCATGCAGGCGTTGTGAGCTTGTAGATAAGCTGTTTTCAACTGAGCTGGTGTGTGCGTGACTGCGTGTGCGTGTGTGTGTGTGTGTGTGTGAGGAACTACGGAGAGGGGTAGACGAGCGGAGCTGTTCAGACGATCTGCAAGACCACAACGCGTCGCTGATGGAAGCGGTGTGGGCTTGTAGGTCAGCTCATTTGTGTTGCTTGTGCTAGACAGGGGAGGGGGCGTATGATCCCATAGCATGGGAGTACGGCCTGTCTCCCCATTGGCTTAAAGGACAGACACAAAGCCAGGACAGCCAATGACAAATAGGTGTCGCATAGGTGTCTAATACGGTGTCTAATACATGTCAAGTGTCCCAGCCTGTCTATAGACCCGGCGCTCTTCGAGCACCTGGTAAAAAAAAAAATTATATTACTCCTTCCGATTTTATCCAAATTTCACGCAAATCGGTATACATGATCTCCATAGTCCGAGGAGCACTTTTTCTAGTTTAATTATTTTTTTACTCCATTGCATACAGCATTATGACTTTTTATTATCTTGTTGTATGTTTGTGTTAGCATAGTCTGTGTGGAACATGTCCCATTAACATTTCACTGCTCGTACCTGTATGAGTAAGTGACAAATAAATCCATCTTGGCCCGTAGAGACACACGGCCGGAAGCGGAAGGCCTACAAATCCACGCCCACTTTTGACACTCGGGGTCCGTTAGAACGATGAACTGCAGCTCTCAATGCAATCTCTATGAGAGGCATTGTAAAATACTGTCATTTCACTGGTTAACTACTGAGGCTGTAGCGATTTTTTTTGTGTTCTAATAATCTGTCCCATTTGTTTAATTCGTCCTTTTTAATGTCCCATATCTTTCATCTCGATATACTACCCACAATATACTATAATATACTCCATCAGTATGTCAAAACCGCTAGCATCGGAGATCCAGAGTTTAAGTGGTCGCATGGTATATACGTCACGGACGCATCCGTTGAGGTTTTCAATACCCAGAAAACTGGCGAAAGTGGACGTTTTCAATAGGTTTTGGTCATTATCTCTGGAACAGAAGGTCCAATCTGCTCAGTTCAAAGCTTGTTGGATGCGTGACTTTGAGGACATTAAGCACGCAATGACACATTTTCGGGTTTTTTTTTTTTTTTTAGGGGAGGCGAGGTCTTAGTTGGGCAGGCGACCGCCTCTCCTGCCTCTACAGTGGGTACGCCACTGGTCGGCGCTCGGCGCTCGTAAAGACAGTGATGTCACTGAAATCCGACAACTTGTCTGTCTGCTGTCTACCCTCTGCTGTGTTAACATTATGGGTAACTCGTTAAAGTGGCAAATTAAATGTGAAACACATCAACTATTAAGAAAACAAGAAGATATGTTGACAAAGACACTCCATACATTTGGAAACATATTTTTATTTAAATCAATATCGTCTTCAGTTAATGCAGGATCATTTTAAAAGTAGGCTAACTTTCATATCCTCTCATAGGGAATGCATTGGCAGCTGCAGTTCATCGTTCTAACGGACCTCGAGTAGCGGCGCTGTCTCAAAAGTGGGCGTGAAATTTGTAGTCCCCGTGTGTCTCTATAGAGACTGCCTCAAATCTTTCAGTAATTATCCTGTGTTCCCATTCAGTAAGGATCCGTTCACTGGTCCATTGAGTGAACTGGATCATTAGTGAATGGTCTTGTCCTTCCGTTTTTTTATTTTTTTTTTATTTAGAGTAGCCAATAATTTTTTACCCCCTTTTTCTCCCCAATTCGTCGTTTTGCCAATTAATTCCTCCCCACACATATTTCTGTGTTGTCACTGCTGTTGTATCCTACTGACGCACCTGCCAGTGAGGAGCTTCCACCCGGAGAATGTAGAATCTTTGTACTTTGTCCCACCCAACACTCCCCACTGACAGGTGCCCACCCTCCCCGCCCGGCGTCCCTCCCCCGAACACGGGCCAATTGTGCATAGACGCCAGACAAAGCCGGTTGCACCACGATGGATTCGAACCCACAACCTCCGTGCTGGTGGGCAGGGACTTTACCACTGCGCCACCAGAGAGCACCTTCATTGACTTTAGTTAATACATTTATGCATTTGCACCTGAACTGACAGAAAGGACCTTTTCAGTAAGTGAGACCTAGTTCATTTTGTTAACCCAAAATAACTAGTACGTTAGAGCGAGTTGTTCACGACTTAGACAACACTATCAGCAAATCAGAAAAGCACCATGGCCTGATTATCAGCTGTAGTCTGTGCGTTGTGTGCAGGAGCAACAATTAACACCTTTAACAATCTCCCAATTGAATCTTTAATAATCACGACAAGTCAGTTTGGTGTGTCAGGGCCAGTATTCACTACTAAAGCTTCATCATAGGTCATGTAATTATTTTTGTTTTTTCAGAGGTTCACATTTGTATCCTGGAAGTACATTTTGTAGCATTTAAGTATATCCCTGCTTATGCAACTGTCCTGTGAAAAGGTTAAGAAACTTTGTTATCCTCAACGCCACAACTTACAGCTATGTGACGACACTGACAGAACATATCAAAATCAAGTCCGAAACAGATGATGATCAAACATACGTGTGTTTCCTTCCCTCCTTTGTGTGGACTGTGCGAGATTTCTCCCTCCAATTGGAGCTGGATGGGAAACCCATAACAGCAGATGCGTACCTAGAAAATGCTCTCAAGCCGAAACCAGGTTTTCATGACAATTTATTTGGATACAGTCTATGTTTCAGTAATTTAATCTAGCCAGTAATGCTCATGCACATTTACAGTACACTAAAAGTTATTGTCTTTTGTATGTGTTTCATTGTTTCAAAGGTGAAGTGAATGAGCAGTACAACCAGCCCCGTAACTGCCTTCGTAAGTTCTTTTTGCCTCGTGCGTGCTTTGTGTTTGAGAGACCAGGAAACAAGAATACACTGATACGACTGGAGGAAATGACCGACGCTGACCTGGAACCAGAGTTTGTCCAACAGGCCAAAGACTTCACCGAACACATCTACACTAAATCTGACCCCAAGACCCTTGATGCCGGTCAAAAGGTCACTGGCAGTTGTAAGTGGGATTCTAAAAAGCACAGCCACTCAATGCAATTTCAATTAGAAATCAGTGAAAACTGTCTCTGTTCACTTTCAAACAAACCCGGATGTAAACAAACATGTCTCCGTGGAAAGACGAGTTCTCTTCTTTCCACCGGAAGAATAACATTGTAACCGATGTAAGCGATCGTCCGTTCTGTAGTTATCGGCAGTTGAATATAGCTTGTTTTCACCAAGAACGCAGTCTGTGAAAAGAAAGCGTAATCACTAAGAACATGATGAGGACGTAATATTACGTCTTTGGCAGTCAATGTGTTAAGAATGTATTTAATTTTGTCTTGTTTTTGATGAAATAATGCTATTTGAGGCGATGCATTTTTTTCCAAATAGTCATGGTGCTTTTTAATTGATCATTTTGTATTTTATCCTAGAACCTTTAAAGTACTGCACTATGCAAGAAGCATTTTACTTCATTTTATGATTATGACTGTATAGTAAAAATCCATACCAATGCAGGGATTCTTTACATTATACTTTAAAGCTGCAATCTGTAATATTTATGTTCTCTCCGGGATTCAAACCTGAACATCCCACACAAGCACTAACAATTCTACTGCTGAGCTAAGACAGAAAGCCCACATGGATAGGGGAGATCTTACGGTTTAAGATTCATGCAATACCACTTGTCAACCAGTAAGTGTCCACACTGACCACAGGATCTAAATGTAATAGAAGAGTAGAAGAGTATTGTATTAACACATTCTACCATACAGATGGTTAAATAACATTTTATTCTAACAAAATAAGTCATGGATTGCAGATTTTATATTCTTAATATTTCTCAGCTTGATTTGTAGCCTGAATTTGCAATATCTGACTTTTGCCTGCTAGCATCACCATTGTCCCTTCCACAGTGCTTGGTAAACTGGCAGACACATACGTGAATGCCATCCGTAGTGGAGATATTCCCTGTCTAGAGAATGCTGTGGTGGCGCTGTCTGAGATTGAGAACGCCAAAGCTGTGGAACAGGCCCTGGACCACTATGTACAGAAAATGAAATCTGTACACTACCCCACCAACACCGAGGAGGAGCTGTCTGCAGTCCATCAATCCAGTGAGAGAGAGGCAGTGGCCATTTTCATGAAATATTCATTCAGAGATAAAGACCAGAATTATCAGAACAAGCTTGTGGTATGTTGTAGATTATTATTCATTATTTTCACATCTGGTGACACAATCACATGGGCCGGCCGCTGCTATAAGCAATATAAGCGGTCGCTTAGGGCCACAACCACTAGGGGGGGCCACATAAGAAAAATAAAAAAAATCATATTGTAATTATGTCATGTATCTCCTATCCAACAACTAGCGTTATTATTTTAATATTCAATAATAATAAAAAATCACACCCAGTGTGAAGTGGGCGGTGTGGTCATCACAGTGGTCATCACAGTGATGGAAGCTCACTTAATTTTTTTTTTTTTTTTTTTAAAGTGCATAGTCCTTTTTATAGGTTATTAATTTCATCATGTGTCTCGCTAGCCAATCACAGTGCTGAATAGAGTCAGCCAATAGAGTCAGCCAATCACAGTAGGCCTACAGCTAGGGGTGTACTAATGTAGGGGTGTACTAATGTATGAGCCAATCACAGTACAGCGAAGGGTGTACTAATGAGGTGTCCCAACCCCACTTATAGGGGCGGCTACACCGCCCAAAAATATCTCATGACATAATGATTTTTAAATGGGGGTGTTTGGGGGGGGGGGGGGGGGGACCCAAAAAAATCTTGCTTAGGGCCACGAAAACCCTAGGGCCGGCCCTTACACATTACTTTTAAAATAGTCTAAGTCTAAACCTTAGTTGCATTCTGTGATCTTGAGTCTCTTGCTTATACTTTTCCTCTTGAGTTGTTTAACTGCTGCTTTCCCTATTTTTTATTTAGAAATGTATAATTTCTACCAGTTGTCTTTACCGCCATTTATCACTATGTGAGCCGCTTCCACATGTACTTAAAATGATAATAATTTACGCTCTAAACTGAATTAAAGGTGGACTCTGTAATGCTGTTAAACAGCATATTTTTCAAATCCCCCTATTAGTGGTGCTATAGGGAATAGCAGTGGTGGCCATTTTGTGGTTCCATCAATCCAGAGCCCATTCTTTTTTCCCGTAGAGATTTCCAAAACATATTTATATCAATTATTTTAAGCCTAGAATCAAGCCATCCAGGCTCCTGGTGAATCATGACGATTTGATTATGTGAAAACAAATAATTGAATATTTAATTATATGATATACTATATTCAATAAATACCCTTTGTTTTGCGTTTTTCTTTTTTCCCCCCACAGAATCAAATGTTTTGTAAAAAAAAGAATGGGCTCTGGATCGGTGGAATCTCAAAATGTCTGTCACTGCTATGCCGTATAATGGGGTGCTTCACAATTTAGGCCGCAGCCATTTGACTACATTTTTCGCCGTTTTGCGTTTTCTTCAAAACACACTTTTCTTTCTACTACTCCTACAAAATGTGTCCAAAACTCACACAAATCTGTACACATTATCTCTGAAGTCATGTGATTGAGATAATTCCAATTCGACTGGCTATGACTGCCTTCCAAAATGTGCAGGCCCGGCGGCCAGGCCTGGCGGAGACCTGCGCTCAAAGGAGCACACTTTTCTAGTTTATTCATTATATATTATGCTAAACTTTCAGTCATGGTCCTTTTACAAGACTCATCTAGCCAACTGGACCATGCAGTAAAAGCACAATAACTAGAGATAGCTGTAGCACACTGCAGATTAACCCATTAGGGAAGATATACATTTGCATTTGACCGCTATGTTTTTAGGCAGTACTTCTGGACCAATATAAACACATCTGTGAGAAAAACTGCCAGGAGTCCAGGAAGGCTTGTGAACTCATCATCAAACACATCTTTAAACCTCTGGAGGACAACCTGAGAAGTGGTCTCTACACAACCACTGGAGGATACTACCAGTTCTCCCAGGACCTCACCACGATGACTAATGAATACCAGCGTGAAAAAGGCAAAGGAGTGAAGGTAAGATGGACAGATGGATTCCTGCCTACTTTAGATGGATTGTTCTTCAATAATCTGATTCTGAGCTGAATACAATTTAACCATCAGTATTGGCGTGTGTGTGTGTGTGTGTGTGTGTGTGTGTGTGTGTGTGTGTGTGTGTGTGTGTGTGTGTTAAAGGCTGCAGAGGTACTGATGACATACCTGGATGAGAAGGCAGCAGTTGGCCAGACCATAATGGCAGCTGATAAACGCCTTTCTGAGGCAGAGCGGAAAGCAAAAGGTAAAATATACATTAGTTCAGTCAGTCCATCCCAAGATTGATTCATTGATTGAATATGTTATTAGGCAGAAATGTAAAAACAGCGCAAGTACAGTTAAAACACTTTGTCTAAAAGGTCCGTCCAAAAAAGTCCTTGCGGTCTTGTTTCCATTGAGGTTCTTGGTATTCAATTAATAAGCATATGAAGTAGCACCAAGCAGTTCAATATCACAAGTAAGACGCGCGAACGCGGGAAGCGAACGCAAACAAATTTAAATAAATATGAAAAAAAATATTTAAAAAAAAGTAACCAATAAAGAAATTAAAAAAAAATACCAAAAAATTCTGCGTTAAAATGAGCATCTTAGAAAAATAGAAATTCACAAAAAAAAAACTTTTAATGTTTTTGAACAATTCAACGAAGTGTTTGAAGTGCCTGTTTCACCCACTTCCGGGGGGCGGAGCCAAAATCCGAGCCCGAAGTATTTGTTCGTAGACCCCCACTTAGGGGGGGTAGAAAAAGTTTCGGAGCGATTCGGGCACTTTTCATTTAACATGGGGTTTCAATGGGGAGTTTTTAGGAGCCTTCTCCGGGGCGTGGCTTCCGGGGGAAGGGGCGGGCTTAAACGCAACCTTGACAGGTGTGTTCAGTTTTCAAAGACCTTTCATTTGATGTATGGTACGTCTAAATTGGACATTTACTTATCTCAGAGGAGCTGCACGCAGGCAGTGCACACAGACAGAGACACAGTGCACACAGAGACACAGAGACACAGAGAGAGAGAGACACAACCCGAGCACGGTTTCATAGTAAGCTCCACTTGCGCGGAGGCGCGCCTTCGGCGCGCCTCCTTCCGCTGCGTTCGCAATCACAAAAATACAGAAAAAGGAAAAAAAACACTATAAGTACAGAGTCTTAAAAAACAATGGGGGGGATGAGAGTCAAAGGAAGGGGGGGTCGTCTGTCTAGGGGAGAAGTGGTACTACCTTTTCTTTGTCTTTAGAAGGTTCCCTTTTTCTGTTTTCTTACAGAGGAGGAAGCAAAAAAGGCAGAGGCAGAGAGACAGGCACAGGTCGCAGAGGAGAATCTCCGCACCTCAGAGCAGCGGGAGGCTGACCTGAAGACAACCCAAGAGGAGAATATGAGACAGCTCATGGAGAAGATGGAAAGAGACGCTAAAGCAGCCCAAGAGCAACATGACAATATAAGGATTGTAAGTGATATGAATATTGAGTGCAGAATGTGTTTTCAATATGGTGTGATGTGTATGCTGTACCTCTGCTGTTAAGAATGTGTATCCTTCTTCCGCCTAAACCATCAGGGGTCGCCACAGTGGATCATCTGTTTCCATTTGCTTCTGTTCTCTGGATCTCCCTCGGTCACTCCAGCCACCTGCATGTCCTCTGTCACCTGCATGTCCTCTGTCACCTGCATGTCCTCTGTCACCTGCATGTCCTCTCTGTCCCCTGCATGTCCTCTGTCCCCTGCATGTCCTCTGTCCCCTGCATGTCCTCTATGTCACCTGCATGTCCTCTGTCCCCTGCATGTCCTCTCTGTCACCTGCATGTCCTCTCTGTCACCTGCACATCCTCTGTCACCTGCACGTCCTCTGTCACCAGCTGTATGTCCTCTGTCACCTGCATGTCCTCTGTCACCTGCATGTCCTCTGTCACCTGCATATCCTTTGTCACCAGCTGCATGTCCTCTCTCACCGGATCCATAAACCTCCTCTTTGGCCTTTCTCTTCTTCTCTAGCTTGGCATCTCCATCTTCAGCATCCTTCTCCCAATGTACCCCTTATCCTTGTTTAGAATGTGTATAATAATTTACAATGTGTATAATAATGTGTTATTTCAGGAGCTCGAGAAACAAGCGGAAAACAATCGAAAGGAGCGGGAACAGTTGATTGAACAACAGAGGCTAGCTGGAGAAAAGGATAAAAAGCAGTTTAGAAAACTGCAGGAGGCTTCAGATAAAAGGGATAAGGAATTGGCTGCCCAGTTAGCCGCTGTCCAATTAGCGGCATCGCAGGATAAACAGGAGATGCAGAATCAGAAACAGGTGATGGAGAGACAGCTGGCGGCAGCTAGCCAAAATCAGGGGGGGCAATGCATAATTTTGTAGTAAGTGTTTTTAACACTTTTTGTAGTTTGTTTAACCCATTTAGACCTGTTCCACTTATACGTTGTTATACCTAACCCAACCGGGAACGCATCTGTGTCATTTTAGTTGATGGCGTTGGAACTACAGATGTTCAGGCGGAGAAACACAACTTTACTCCGCCCACTCACCAATCTACCTGACGCTATTTATACCCTGTCAGAACTACCCAGAAGCCCCTTATTTGCTTTCTTACATTCGTACTCAAGCGTAAAGAAATCCTAAGCTAAAGAAACAACCCTGGACGTTTTCAGCATGATGAGCATCAAGAGCACCTTACCTCTTCCAGCCAGTCCCAGTCCCGCCGTTCCATTTCTCCGTATTCTGCTTTCTCCAGACATTCCAACTTTCACGTCGGTCTACCATCATCCCACCATCCGGTCAACCGCGACATCAGGTTGGTCCCACGCACCCACACAACATCGCCCGAATTCTTGGGAATGGTGCCACCACAGCTCCTCCAGCTGTTAGCTAGTGGCTACAGCCACGGCACTACAACAACACCGGGGCCTTCGTCGCGCCAGTCACACTCCGATGACGTCACACACCACTGAATCTACCGCAGAGACTCCGGATGACGTCACCCGCCGCTCCGGGAGGCTTCAGGGCTGGCACTGCCTCCACCAGCCCGCAGCCAGATCTTGTTTCCAACTACTACTCTTCCAATGCTTTCCAATCATTGTTAACCCTGTGCCTGCCACCCACCCCCTAATGTCTTTCTTGTCTATCTTATCATCCCTCGTACCGCAGGCTGCACTTTCATCCCACCCCCCCTCACCCATCCCTACATCCACCTCAGTCTCCCTCCATTTCTCCTACCACCCAAAACCCAAGCACTGCCGTGGCCACACCTGGCACCAGCGCACCCCAGGCGCCCCCCGTTTTCAGCATGCCACCCAGTCAAACCCCGTTGCCACAACCAGCGGTAGCATCGCCTCACTCTCCCCCCCCCGTCCTTTCCTGTCCTCCCCTCAATAACCCCTAATACCCCTAATATAGCAACATTATTGTTGTCTCCGCCAGGCCGAAAGGCATGGCGAGAGTAAGTTTTGCCCCCTGTCCAGTCGCACCTTCTATCTGTGATCAGCTAATCTCCGGCTCCGTTGGCTTGATGGCAGCGAAACTGTGCACACACACTGCTTGGATGCCAGAGCAGAACCTCTGCCCCAAGTTTTTTCACATGGGCCTTTTATAGCGCCACCAGGAGGCCGCTTTTTGCTAAACACATTTTTTGACTGTACTCCTACATATTTTGTCCGAACATCACGCAAATTGGTACACAGTATCTCTATACTCATTAAATGAAACAGGTCTTTCAGAATTTTCAAACCGGCCTCATGGTGGCGCTATAACATGCCGATTTGAGTTTTTACCTATAACTGCACCGATATGTGTAAAACTTTGTTTGTGCACTCCCTAGAGGCCAAGGAAAAACCTTTGCTCTGCATTTTTATCATCTGCCTTTTATAGCGCCACCAGGAGGCAGACTTATGTAAAACACATTTTTGGATATTTATCTTTCAGATTGTATCAAAATTTCACACAAATCGGTACACATGATCGCTATAGTCATGTGATCGAGGCGGTGATCGAAGCGGATTTGATTGATTTTTCATATTCTATCCTGATGGGCTAAGATTGACATCTAAAGTTTGCAGGAGTGGCCTGTTTTGAACACAATGCCGCAAATCATGAACGCAGCGTCCGATTGCGGTGAAACTGTGCACGCACATTCACACTGCGTTGAGGAACAAATGCCACCCTTTCAACAGTGCCCTATTATAGTGCCACCAGGAGGCCAATTTTTGCAAAACATGTATTTTTATTATTATATTACTCCTACAAAATTCTTAATACAAACATCACGCAAATCGGTACATATTATCTCTTTAGTCAAGTGATCGAGACGGATCCGTCCGTTTTTTCACATTCCTGAGCGAATTCCAAACATTGCTGGCCCACAGGAGGAGCCCGAGGAGCACTTTTTCTAGTTATACAGTATATATTCTTTAAGTTTTTCAGAAAACCTTTTAGAATCGGCCTCAGGTCTAAATGGGTTAAACATTAAGGTTGAAGTTATGTCAATACATCATCAGTTTAGTTTGATTGATGTGAGAATAAAAGGCTGTGGGTTTTAGGCTGTATCACTCTTTCACTTGGAATACCAACCATTTTAAATAAGTCACAACTCTTCTCCCTTTGAGCAATTCAAATTGCATATAAATGAGATGTTACACCCGAATGAGATTTATCCTAATGTTTGCGCCACAATTAAAACGTATTTAGCAGCAGCACCAACACCAATATTTATAAAACGCTAGCTTTTTCCCCCATTTCAAGTTGAGAATCATACTGTCGCTACAGATGTTTATTTAGAAATTCCTTAAATTCCATCTTGTGTCTCCATTGTCCATCTGTTTCTATTGTCTTTGAACTGCGCTGTGCTACAGGTTTGTGTTACTCCACCCTCCTATTTCTGGATCACTACTTAAAACAGACAAAACAGACAACACAATATTCTGTTTATTATTCTCCGACAGTTTAACTTGATTTTGTGGTTAATACATTTTAATTTGGACACGACATAACAGACAAACCAAGGGAATAATATTGTAAACCTTGCCCAACAGATATAGAACACATATTAGTCAAGAGCCGACCAGAATCTCTCTCTTGCGTGTGCTTTCTCAGCAGAAAATCAAATATTAACATAAATACCACCAACAACGATTTGAAACAAGAATGCGTAGAAGCATAAGCATGCCATAGTGTAAAGATTAAAGCCAAGGTACGTGATCCAGCAGCCTGTGAATGATCCAAGCACCACCGAATTAAACAAATTAAATACAATTTAAAAAATGGGGGGAAAAATGAAAAATGTAATCGAAAAAACACAGGCCCCCTCACATATTAGGAGGGCAGGATGAGTCACCAGAACCAAGGACGGGTGTTTTTGATGAATATAACGTGTTAATAATGGAGTTTGAAGTTATAATGGGTTTGAATATCAAATATCTAAATACTGAATCAAGCAACTGTAAAACTGTCTGGGGGCTTGCATAAGCCTGAGTAGACGGTAAAATTACCCAATCTTTTTTTGGGAAAGTGAAATATTCCTTTAACTGTTAGCTGTAACGGTGGAAGTAACTGTCTACATCCAGTTAGATTTTTGTTAACTTTATTCTAATAATTTCATTGTGACTTTAAAGATGTTTGACCACTGAAATTTATTTGATTGTATACTACTACTAAACTTCATTTGCCATTTTTGTTACCTGATTATTTGCTGTATCGCTTATTTCCTTAATAAATGAATTTCCTGCAGTTAAAATAATAAGACTAAATTGTATTTTATTTTATTTATTATCCCAGAATGAAATATTTCCATTATTTGACTAACCCTCCGTGTTCATTGTAAAAAGCTAAGGATAATGTGTCTACCGGTATGTGTTCTATGAGTAATTCCTAGTCAAAAGAAAATAGAACTGGCAGATCCACTGGCGGGTATACATGTAAGTGCAGGACCAACTATACATCATAGGCAAGATAAAACATTGGAAGTCTGCACACTAAAGCTTACAAAGCTCCCAGTCAAGGCTTCTATTGATTGACGTTCTGACTCGAAAAGTGTTCTTCAGAATGACTGTAATTCCTTGTCAAAACCATGTTAGTAATGAATAAGGAATATTATTTAACAAAACCATGAATGAATAAATATTGGATAAATAAATTATAACTCATACATACAACATCATTCCACGCAGCGAGCTGTAATGGAATGTTGTATGCTATGCAGAGGGCCGATCCAGACCTGTGTTATAGTTAAATAGTATGTGGGAGCTCAGCAGAGAAGAGGGAATAGGCCAAGCACAGGGTGAAAATGAGCTGGCTGAGCTAGAAAGGAGAGAGTATAGCACATTTCAGAAAAAGTGCAATGCAATGCAAAAGAAACATAATATAAAATCACATTTGGATACAATACAATACAATAGATATGAATAGCCTAATCAAAAATAAGATTCCTTTTTTTACTTTATTTTATTTATTTATTTTACTTCAGGGTGACGGTGTAGAACAATTGAGGAAAAAAAACTCCTAAGCTAAAGAAACAACCCTAAAATAAACAAAAAGACGACTAAACCACCAGGACTAACCAAAATGCCTGTCAAGTCACACACACACACACGCACACGCACACGCACACGCACACGCACACGCATCTCTCTCTCTCTCTCTCTCTCTCTCTCTCTCTCTCTCTCACTCACACACACACACACACACACACGCCCAACTGTGTTTTTCATGTAATCCGTACCGTAGCGGTACAATCTTGTCACGTAGGCTTGTAGCCTACATGAATGACATATTATGATACCAATCACATAGCCATTAATGGAATACGTTTGTATATTAATTCATTTAACCCATACTGAGCAGTGCACAAGCAGTCATGTAGGATATTCCCCGTGAGACTCGGACGGGCACGGGCGGCAGTGATTCCCGTACCACCACGTTAATAAGAGATTGGAGCGTCGGGTTTATATCCTTAACCCAGCCAGGTTGTAGTCTTCAAAACTCTCTATGACATAACTCCATAACATAGGACAAGCTACTGTAAGTTTGTACACCTCACTGTCCATGAAAAGATCGTCGGGAGTCCCGAAAATGCGCTCGCAGAAGCGCTGTATATTTTGAAAATAGCAGATCTACAAGCTCACAACGTGGCGATGCGACCCGTTTTTGAGCTTGCAATTTTAAAATAGCCAATGCAACTGAATGACTGTTAAAGCAGTTTGTTTAAATTACTTTATAAAATGTTATATTTTCACAGGGATTATTTATTAGTGTAGATATACATTTAGGAGTGGATTATGTGTCCAGATGCCTGTCAGACAGTCAGACAATTATGCTCCGCAGGTCTAGAATGTGTAAGGAAATTAGAGTGTTTTTAGAATTAAACTCAGCTATTCTGATTATTTGAGCAATACACTAATAGTTAGATTTTATACTGTGCGTACATTTGAATAATTTGTAGGTCTAAAAGTGTTGAGTTTTAGTATAAATGTGTCACTATGACCTTATAGTCCAAAGCGGTGTTATTAGCATGAGATGAGACCATATCGCCTTAGAGGCCCTCTCTCTCTCTCTCACTCCCCTCGAGCAGAGTGATTCATCTGACTGCAGGCAAACTTACTTTAATGGTCAGAGTGCCTTAATGATTTCATAAAGTTAGTCTTTGTGGTCTAAAACTATTGTATACATTCATTGTAGTGCCAACTGATAATAGCTATGATGTCAATTGCCATCAAATGTCTCCTGAAGCAAAACTCAGTGTAACATTTCCTCAGTTTCAGTATAACGCTCCAATACAGTAGACAGTGTTAGACATGTTATCTAGTATGCACTGAAGAGAGGAGTTTTAGGGAGGGTAAATTCCACAGGTGTCCTGGGAGCCAAGGTCATCTTGCAGCCCATGGCAGCCGTGAGACAGCAGGGAGGGGGCCCTTGCCCGCCTAACGATGGGTCGCGAGAACGCACGGGATGGGAGCCGCCTGCTCGATCCCCTACGATGGATCAACAGCGACTCCTGTTGATGATTTTTATTAATGTTTTATTATCTATATGCCAGAGATATAAACACTTGGGAAAAAATATATGACTCAATTACAAACTTCTCAATCAGCTTGAGAGGCGTGTATCTCGGAGCTCCGATGTAATATATATCTGGTGTAGTATCACTTTTGTATATGATAATTCATTCTGATTGTTTATAGGCTCATAAATAATTGTAAAACTTAGACTAAGGATAATAAAATCATTTCGATTTAACCACAATTGTAATCACCTGTGTAGCGATTATTTCAAGGGATACCCTCTCACTCTATAGAACCATCTGAACCAAGTACCTGTCATCTATGATTTACTTTTAAATGGTGTGAAGGTTCAGCAGTAAATCTAACAAATGGAATAAACGGGCACAGCCAAGTACGTCAACAACTGGTCTCGACCAGACGTGAGATCTCAGCCTACGGTAGGATGAAGCCCACGTCAGGATATATTGATAAATGCCGAAAGGTGCGGTGATCTCGCCGTACGCCCAATATTTGGGCTGCACCGCGTTGATAAATGAGGGCCACTGTGTACCGATTTGCATGATGTTTGGATAAAATCTGTGGGAGTAATATAAAAAAATGGGTTTTGCACAAATCGGCCTCCTGGTGGCGTTATAACAGGCCCATGTGAAAGATTTGGGGAAGGCAGAGGTTCTGAATTGGCATCCAGGGAGTGTCTGTGCACAGTTTCGCAGTGACCGGGCCGACACTGCGGGAGATTAGCTGCTCGCACACGGACAGGACACACGGACGGACACACGGACGGACAGACAGGGTGCAAAACATACTCTCTTGAGTAGGCTGCCAGGCTGAAAGGAAGGATGACAAAATGCCGCAAATCATGAACGCAGCGTACGATTGCGTTGAAACTTTGCATGCACATTCGCAGTGCGTTGAGGAACAAATGTCACCCTTTTAACATTGCCTTATTATAGCGCTACCAGTAGGCAAATTTTAGCAGAATAATGTATTTGTATATTACTCCTACAAATTGTGTCCAAACATCACACAAATCGGTACACATTATCTCTATAGTCAAGTGATCAAGATGGATCCGTACGATTTTTCATATTCCATCCTTATTGGCGAATTCTGAATATTGCTGGCCCACAATAACCTACCTGACCTGGCGGAGACCTGTGCTCCGAGGAGCAAAAAAATCTCATCTCGCCTGCCCTAAATGTAATAACTGGGAACGCCACTGCCCTATAGCATCCCCATTCTGAGGGGAATATCAGCCGAAGATAGCAGATCTACAAGCTCAAAACGCCTTGCGCTGCGAGGGGAAAAGGAGCAAACCAAGTACAGAGTCAGAGGTCAAGTTTGGTATTATTGAGGGTTTAAGTGGTTAAATCTCTGAAATATACCAATCTGCAACACAATTGTATACAATATGTAGTTTGTCTTCAATTCTCTCGTTAGATACTCACTATGGCATATCGGCGCCCCCTGGCGATGCACAGAGCTACATACAATAAACTCCCTGGCCAACTCATTGGCTGTTAAGGGTATGTCACGCGACCGGAAGACCAGGGGAGTATAAAACCCCTCGCGTGACGTAGGCTAATCCTCTTTTAGCTTCTCTGCGACGACAGATGCACACGGCTAAAATACATACTGTTATCTACTTGACGAATTAGGACTTAAGAAAACCAGCTTTATCCCACAGCCGGAATACTTGTATTCCCCACAGGCTTTTCTTTCTCTTCATCTTTAGTAGCACGCTCCCGCGGCTATTCTTTTCTACTCTTTTACTATCTTCTAAAGTTTTCCTCCTCGTGTTTCCGAGCTAGCCGAACAAGCTAGGTTAGCGGCTAAGCTAGTTAGCCTAGCTCTTTGTTCGCCTCGTTGTTTAGCTTAGCCTAGCTTAGCTACAACCGAAGCTAGCCCCACGATGGAGGCTCCCCGTAGGTGTGGTCTCGAAGGATGCCCTCATCTCAATGCCGGAGACGACCTTCACCAGGTCTGCATAGCCTGCCTCGGGCTACAACACGCCTCGTCGGCGAGACTCTACCCCGACGAGCCAGGCTATTGTGTGGACTGCACATTTTTCTCAGAAAAACACCTCGACTCCCGCCTGGCTAGAGCCAGAGCTCTCGCCGGATGGACCAGTTTACAGTCGAGAGGTGAGACCTCGTCTGCAGCCGGCCGAGCGACACCCGAGACACACCGTGCGGACGAGACCGGCCCAGGGGCCGTGTGGGGTGGCCCACACCACGTGCGGCCTCGGACCATGGGCCCTCCGGCAGCCGTGACGCCTCCGGATGGCGGGACCAACTATCCGCGGTGCCATGATGCTCCACCACATGCTGTCGCCACTGTGAGCGTAGGGACCCACCGCTTGCAGAGCGGCTACAGCACACCAGCGGCCGCTGCGGCTGTGTCGGGTGGCCCACAACAGATGCAGCAGGCTAGCGGCCTTCCCTCCCCCTCCTCCCAGCTTCCCGCACCCCCACGACGTTTCAGGGACTGGAGCGCGTCGCCGGAGGAGAGCGACTGCTCCGATGAGGGCAGCATGGAGGGGGGAGACGACGGGGACGATGTCCCCTCTTTCCAGCAGGAGTCCAGGGAGGCTGTGATGTCCAGCCCCGTCGACGACGTTCTCCCTGAGGCCTCCGCAGATCCTAGTAGAGGGCCCCGACACCGCCGATCCGGAGGACGAGCCCGTGTCGGTGGTCTTTGACCAAGCTTTCGTCAGGTGCGGCCTCGAGCGTCCAACGGAGGAGCGAGCGTCCTCCGTAGCTCCCGTCCCGGACTACCAAGGCCTGGCTCCGCAGGCCACACGCCCAGCCAGGTCCAGGAAGGTCGCGATGGCCCGCAGCTTCGACGAGGTACTGCATTACACCTGGGCGACCCACAACGAGCCCCCCAAGATCAACTTCACCATTGACATGGCAGGCGCACAGGAGGTGGGTCTCAACGGTCTTCCCCGCATGGACCCAGTGCTGGCCCAGGGCATCTCGGACCAACATCCGGGCGCCGTGGGCTTGACCCCCGAGCCTCACTTCACCAACCCAAAGGAGAAGGCCACCTCAGTGGTGGTGAAGAAGGCATACAAGTCGGCGGCCCTGGCAGCGCGCGCTCAACGCGGCGGGAGTGCTCCAGGGCTCTACCGCCACACGCGCAAGACGTTGGGGAAGGACGCGGCGGAGCTGGAGCGGCTCACGATCCGACTCTCCTGTCATGCTACGATGTGGGCCGGGAAGGCGATGGCGGACTGTGCGGCGATCGAGCGTGCGAGGTGGCTCGACCTCGCCAAGTTCAAGCATCCACAGAAAGGCCGCAGGCCAGGGGGAACGACCGGAGGGAAGCCCCCCGCCAGCACCCCCCCTCCACCTCCAAACCACAATGCCGCAACGCACGAAAATCCTGTCGTGGGCGGGGTAAGTGACACTTTTCCCCCAGAGCACACGTTTGTCCAGCAGCCCCACCCAGGTCCCCTCGGGAGGAGTGGGTGGAGGCTAGCCCCCCGGACAGTGTTGTTGGGGAAGAGGACAGGTTCTTTGCTAGCCCCGACGGACAGAGCCACGACTTTTTGTTGTTCCATCACATGCAATGCAAAAAGATCTGAGTGTCATGCAAAATTTGAGTGCTGTAGAAAATGTGTGTGTGCAGTCTACTGTAATAAACATGTTGAATGCTACAAAACCGCTCATTATTCCACCTGTCATGGAGCGACGGAGCAGGGGGGTCCCCGAACAGGGGGGTCCCCGAACAGGGGGCCCCCCCTGCGTCGTCGCTCACTGTCTATAAGCCCACAGTGCTTGGAAGGTCCGGTTCACGGCATTCCAAACACTGCTGGGATAACCCCGCTGAGTGTATTGAATACAGTACAGGTAATAAAACCGGTACTGTATTCAAGGTTTCCCGTGTCCAGTCACGTGACCTCCCCTAGTCTCCCGAACAGGCCATCGCTACCTCTACTGTCTCAAGTGGGAGCCACGCGTATGGCTCCGTTGGTCCAAGTAGCGGCGCCATTGATCCCCATGGAAACGAACACACGCTCCGCGGAGCCGGTACACACGCTCCGCGGAGCCGGTGACGTCAGCGTCAGGTGTTTAGCACAATGGAAAATTTGAAAACCGAACCCTTGGGTGTTACGCACCATAAAAAAGGGCTACAGGCTGCAATTCTCCACAAAACCCCCCATGACAGACAAGGTATTGTTTTCTCATACGAGGGGCCAAGCAGCCAGCACTTTGAGAGAGGAGGTTGTCTCTCTCCTGAGCAAGGGCGCCATCATGCTAAAAAAATGCAGGCGGCGGGTCTCATGGCTTCGGCTATACACCTGATCCGTTTGGGCAGGCTCCACATGAGACCATTTCAGAGGTGGATGCGGGCTCTCAGGATCCCGCCCACCTTGGGTTCTCGGAAAGTTCTGGTGTCTCCACGGTGCGTGGAATCACTCAGACCGTGGACACAGACAGCCTTTCTGTCCGGAGGAGTCAGTGTAGGCACTGTGATATCGCGGAAAATCATCACCACAGACGCCAGTCTCACGGGGTGGGGAGCCGTCCACGAAGGCTGCCCAGCCAGGGGGGTGTGGGACCTCAGTCTACAGTCGGCCCACATCAATTACCTGGAGCTGTTGGCAGTTTTTCTCGCTCTCAAGCACTTCGAGACTTGCATCCAAGGCTGTCATGTCACAATCAGGACAGACAACACCACGACCATGTGCTATATCAACAAGCAGGGGGGCTTGACCTCCCCGGTGTTGGACAGCCTGGCGTGCGAACTGACGCTTTGGTGCGACTCGCGCCTCGCGTCAATACGGGCTTTTCATGTACCGGGCCTCCGAGGGCACGAGGGCCGCTTCCACGAGAACTGCGTACGACGGCAGATGGAACATGTTTGTGTCATGGTGTCTGGAACAGTACCAGTGGTGTCTTTCCAGGCTCCGGTGCGCTGCGTCCTTATTTTCGTGCAAGACAGGTTGAGTCAGGATCTGACGTTCTCGATGGTTAAAGTGTACCTGGCGGCCATTTCCGCTTGTCACAAGGGTTTCGATGGCAAGACGGTTGGCTAGCATCCTCTGGTGCGCCGTTTTATGAACGGGCCAGGCGAGCTAGGCCGGTCAACAGGCCTCTGTTCCCGGCCTGGGACCTGGCGGTGGTGCTGGATGCACTCTGCCGTCCTCCGTTTTGAGTCTGTGGACCTGATAGTCGTTAGTCTCAAGACGGTCCTCTTGGTGGCCCTGTCTACAGCTAAACGGGTCAGTGACATGCAGGCACTCTCAGTGAGTTCGGACTGCATGCGGTTCTCGGGCGACCACAGGAGGGTTTTGCTTAAACCTAACATGGCGTTCGTTCCCAAGAATGGGGTGGTGACCCAGGCTCCAGTGGAGCTGGTGGCTTTCCAGCCACCTCCTTTCGCTTCGGCGGAGGATAGGCGGTTGCACTGCCTCTTTTTCTACTGCCAAGTTCTACTGCCAGAGGACAGCGGTCGGCCGGTCGTCATCTCAGCTTTTTGTCTCCTATGGCCGAGGTGGTCAGAGGAAGGCGCTGGCTAAGGTGACGCTTTCTAGATGGATCTTGGATGCCATTAAGCTGGCTTATGTCAGTGGTGGTGCTCCAGTTCCAGAAGGACTAAAGGCTCACTCTACTAGAGGCGTGGCTGCGTCCTGGGCCCTCTCCAGGGGAGTTCCGGTCCAGGAAATATGCGTGGCTGCAAACTGGTTGTCTCCATCGAGCTTTGCGGCTTTCTACAGCCTCGATGTGGCGCGGCGTCATCAGTGGCGCACGCCGTCCTGGGCGTAGCGGCTGTCTCTAGTTAGAGGGGGAGATGGACAGGCTTGGTGTCTTGTTCTCTCTCTTGACTTCCTTCTCCAGAGTCCCCTCGGGACCGCCGGTTGGTTGGGTCCCAGGGGAGGAGGCTCTGTTTCCTCGTATTACTTATGGGGCAGACTCGTGTCTGTTCATTAGTTGAATGAGGTAGACTTGGTCTGTCAGGGTCTACATTTCTTTCTATATCCCGCACCCTGGCCCGGAGGGCCGGGGCTCCTGTGAGGCCGGAGGTCACGCCCGTGGGGGCGGGACCTTGGGGCTGAGGGGCATGCGCAAACCCCAGTTTGTTTAAATTCAGAGTTAGATACTCACCTAACACCCCTTTTTGTGTGCATCTGCGTGCAGAGAGCTGTTATGGATTAGCCTACGTCACACGAGGGGTTTTATACTCCCCCGGTCTTCCGGTCGCGTAACATACCCTTCACAGCCAATGAGTTGGCCCGGGAGTTTATTGTATGTAGCTCTGTGCATCGCCAGGGGGCGCTGATATCCCATAGTGAGTATCTCACTCCGAATTTAAACAAACTGGGGTTACCTACGTAACCTCGAGTTCTCTGACTCAAGTACGACACGTGTATTGGTTTTGAGGTTACAATATAGATTGGTGGGTAAGGCTGCTTGTTGTCAGTCCTGTGAAATCTGCCAACCAAACTTTGTGTGCCTCCTCGAGTATCTATGATTCTATTGGTGTGAAATTCTAAATTGGTAGTTGTGCCACTCAGTAACCGGGTATTCGATTGTTCCCATAGGCGATTTTTCAGGGGGGTGCAAAGGAAATATATGAACATATATGTTTTTATATATGCAACATATATGTTTATCATATATGTGCCAAATTTGAAATTGGCCGCCTGCATATCTGTACTTATATATCCATATATGTGACTGTGGCTGGAGAAAGGGGCATCAAGTCGCCCGTTGTGAAACAGTAGAAAAGAGCAAAATAAGTTTGATTTTATTTTTTTGTTCTTTTCGTTTTTTTTCATATTAACACAGTTCGAATGTTGAAGAAGGTTTGTATTCCAAAAGATAGTCGTTTTAGAATCATTAAGTGGTTTAAATTACATTACAAAAACAGCTGTGTTTGTGTGTGTTTCTCTTGTATGGGCGGAGAGTGATTTTAACGTGCAGGGACAACATTTGCATGAGTGGTTTTGGTTGGTTGTTGGCTCCATTGTTCTCTGGTTACACGCCTAATACCCGCCCGCTCATCAGTATCCATGCCTGTTTGTGGTGGTGTAAAGTAACTAAGTACATTTACTCAAGTGCTGTACTTAAGTCCAATTTTGAGGTATTTTTACTTTACTGGAGTAATATCCAGCTGGGTGAATATCCAACCTGAAACCAACTTCACCACGGTGGGAAGCGGCCAGTATTGCGTTTTTTTCCCCAGGACTTATCAGAAACTAGTTGTATAAAAATATAACATTGTAGCGAACACAGCAGCTATGTGAGGGGTGGCCCAAGCTAAACTACACGCCGCTCGACGTTTGTTTGTATGAAAGTATTTAACTGAAGATGTGGACAAAAAGACGATAGCGAGTAGCCTAGCCTTGTTGACGCTCATCCGTCGTGAGCGTCATGGCTGAACTTCAACCTGGTGTTTGCATTTCTCCATTTACAACCCGTACATCTACATAAACGTTCATATTTCAACTATAAAGTGCTTATCCCATGGCCACGGATGTTACAATTATGTACGGCCCGCATACGTACCTGTATCTTCTGTATTGTTCAATAAAATGCATTTTTATCCGATTGGTGGCCATTGTCTCCGAATTTTCTCCATTTGCTTTCAACTACGCAGCCGTATCGGTTGGGAGGTGTATTGCACTCTGATACATTATAACTCTATGAGAAAATGGCCACCGATCAAATTAAAATGCTTTTTATTGAACAATACGAAGATACGGGTACTTACACCCGCCCGAAGTGAATTGTAACATCCGTGGCCATGGGATAAGCACTTTATATTTGAAATCTGAACGTTTATGTAGATGTACTGGTTGTAAATGCAGAGTGCAAACACCAGGTTGAAGTTCAGCCAGGACGCTCGTGACAACGCTCGTGACGACGCGCTAACGAAATGCCGTGGTCCAGAGCGCCTTTCTTATTAATAGGTAAACCTCGACCAAAGTCGACTACCAGTGGGTCAAATTCAGTGGTGGAAGAAGTACTCGGATATTTTACTTAAGTAAAAGTAGCAATACCACAATATAAAAATACTCTGTATAGTATAAGTAAAAGGCCTGTGCTCAAAATGTTATTTGAGTTCAATCAAAGTAAGAGTCCAAAAATGAAAGTAAAAGTAACAAAAGTACTAAAATGTTTGAAAATAGCTGATCTACAAGCTCACAATACGTCGCGATGCGCGTTGTGAGCTTCGGCTATTTTCAAATGGCCTATGTCTAAAATAGGGCTACAGTGGTTAATGTATGTTTTATAATGTAATAATGTATATCTGCAAAGTAACTAGTAACTCGTTTCGAATAATTGTAGTGGAGTAAAAGTACAATATTTTCCTCTGAGATGTAGAAGAGTAGAAGTAAAAGTATTGAAAATGGGAAATACTCCAGTAAATTAAAAACACCTCAAAATTGTATTAAGTACAGTACTTAGTTGCTTTCCACCACTGGTCAAATGAGTCGACTAGTAAAAATCCGAAAATGATGTGTTGTAACAGTGGGCAACATTTTAATTGTGTTGCATCAAGTTGACAGCTGACTGAAAGGGTCAATGATATGATTTCAATGAATGACACTTCATTTGAAAGCTTATATGCTGTACTTTAATAATCTGTAAAAAACTTAAAAATGACAAATGCCCCCTGCGGCCTATAGCATTGTACCCAGTCACATATGTGGCATATATATGGACAAATATGAGCTATATATGAGACATATATTGCCTATATATCCACATATATGCCATACCTGACTCACACTGTGAGGTGGCTGTAAGGTGGGTCTGCGATGCAAAGTGGACGACACGTCACGCTAGATGTGAGGGCCGCGCAGTGGCCCGAACTTCTAGTCATTACAAACCTATGTAGTGATGATGCCAGGCCAGGTATGGACATAGAAAGCTAATTAATATGGTTTTCGATTTCATGACCAAATGGACCCGGTAAGCCTGAGCTCATCGCAAAAGACCCCCCCCTCCCCCTTTCAGAGGTCAAAACCCCACTAATAAAGGACTGTACCTTCCACAGCATAATGATACCTTTATTGCCCCATGGAATGTCTTCACAAGAGACACACAGCCTGTCTTTCTAACTGACCCTGACAGCTGTCTGTCCTACCAGCTCCTCTTCCCCCATCTAATATAGAAACATGTTATTTAGCTCTCTCTCTCTCTCTCCTCTATCCTGGGGAGATAAGAGAAACCTAAGACTTTTACGACATGAAGGAATGTCGTCACCAGTATTGCCTCTTAAGGACCCGGCCTGGAATCCCATCAGGTCCGGCTGCCTTGTGGATGTTGACCCGTGCGAAGGCTGTACGCACTTCTCTCTCCGAGATGGTTAGAGGGTTCTCCTCTGCTGGTGCTGCTGATGGCCCCGCTTGGCTGCCGCGGTTGGGGCTGATCTCAAACCGGCCGTAGAAAGTGTTCAGTTCGTTGGGGAGGGAGGCAGGCGGGTTCACCTCGCTTCTGGTTCTTGTTTTGCAGTCTGTCAAGGTGTGTACCGCCTGCCATGTGCTCCTGATGTCGCCATTGCTGAGTTTGTCTTGCATCTTTTTTGTGTAGGCCTTTTTCGCCTTCCTGATGGCGCTGTTTAGGGCCGCGCGCGTCGTGTTGCGCGTTTCCACGTCGCCAGATTTGAAACCAGCATCCCGTTCATGCAGATGTGCACGTACTCCGCTGTCCATCCATGGTTTCTGATTGGGATAGATCCGAACTGTCTTTTTTGGGACTATGTCATCTATGCACTTACTGATAAAGCCAGTGACTGAGTCTGAGAGTTCGTTGATGTTATTCCCAGCGGCGTTCTTAAACATCCCCCAGTCAGTCTGGTAGAAGCAGGATTGTAGCATAGCGTCTGTGTCCTCAGACCAGATTCGGATTTCCTTCTCAATGACCGGCTCCCTTTTTAGCCTCTGTTTGTAGGCAGGTAGCAGCTGGATGGCGTAGTGGTCAGAGCTTCCTAGCGGTGGGCGGCGGAGAGCTTTGTATCCATCCTTGAAGGGCGTGTAGCAGTGGTCAAAAATATTGTCACCACGGGTGCTGCAGGCGACATGCTGGTGGAATTTGGGAAAGACCTTTTTTAAGTCTGTCCGGTTGAAGTCGCCTAGGCAGATGATTGCGCAGTCCGGGTGGCGATTTTCTTGTGCACTGATCGCCTGGTGTAATTCCCTCATAGCTGTGTCCTTATTAGCTCCAGGATGAATGTAAACAACGGCTACAATCACAATGCTGAAGTCGCGTGGTAGGTAGAAAGGACGGCAGGCTATGATTAAAAGTTCAAGGTCTGGTGAGCAGTGACTATCTAGGATTTTAACATCTTTGCACCAGTTGTTGTTGATCAAGGCACAAACTCCCCCCCCCACGTTGCTTACCGCTTAGTACAGTGTCTCTGTCTTTCCTATACACGGTGAAACCAGGGGGAGTGATGGAAGAATCAGATGCTAACTCCGTTAGCCACGTCTCTGTTAGCACAACAATGGACGTGATCCCCGTCTCGGCGTTGTATTTAACGCGCGCCAGTAAGTCGTCCATAGTGGTCACTGTTCTTGATTCACACAGAGATCTAACGTTCGCTAGCAGGATTGAAGGCAGTGCAGGTTTATATCCACGTTTTGTTGTTCTTACGAGGAGACCCGCTCTTTTCCCTCGTCGACCCGGCCGTCTTCTTCGCCGCCTCGGGTTCGTTCCAGCCGGAACAAAGGGAACCCCTCCCCCCACCCAGCCGAGTGGAAGGTTTTTGGCAAAAAAGTCCGGAATTCTGTGTGTAATCGCTGTGCTGATGTCCATAAGTGCTTGTCTGTCATAACTCCTTAGACACGCGACGGTGTAGGGAAAAAAGAGAAGGCTAAAAAATACTAAAAAGACGGAAAAACGTTGCGATGTTACGGAGCGCGTACGAAAGCAGCCGTTCTCCATGGCGCTCCCAAGTGTCTGAAAGGTTTTGAGATTGTAGATCGGCTATTTTCAGAATGAAGTATGTCATACATACTTCATACCCTCTCAAATAAGCATTTCAGGTTATCTTTATCAATTGCATATGTATTAATTGACACAATTACTGGTAGTGTCTGTTGATATTTATAAGTATTTCTGTCCATTATGAACCAAGCCTCTGTGTCCCGAACTACTCTAGATCACTGGTTCACAAACCATTTACCAATAAAGGCATTTTTGTGTCTCCTCGGAACGAAAACTAGTGAAAGTAGCCGATCTACAAGCTCACAAAACGTTGCTATCTGAAAAGTTGTGAGATTGTAGATCGGCTATTTTCACAATGAAGTTTGTCATACATTGCAAAAACATACTCTCTCCAAGAAGCATTTCATGTTACCTTTAACAGTTGCACATGCATTAATTGAGAGAGAGAGACATGGAAACATAATAGATTGAAGAGAGAGAGAGATGGAAGCAGAATGGATTGATTGGACATCTCAACCTATTGCCATTAACAGGAATCGAACCCTCAACCTTCGGATTGACAGGCTGCAACACTACCTATAGTGCTATAGCTTTGACCAGGCTGAGGTTGTCTGTTGAAGATAAAACTGAACCAGTGAAAGCAGCCGATCTACAAGCTCAGAAACACGTTGCTATCTGAAAAGTTTTGAGATTGTAGATCGGCTATTTTCAGAATGAAGTATGTCATACATTGCAAAAACATACCTTCTCAGATAAGCATTTAATGTTATCTTTATCAATTGCATATGTATTCATTAATACAGTCTTGTTGTTTGCAATGCACTTTAAATGAAGTCTCCACCAAGTGTTGCTTGAACCGGCAACCTTGATGTTATGAAACATTCACTTAAGCGGGAAGCCATTGGACCAACAGACCTGATCCAGTGAAAACGGAGGTCAGACAGATGATACCATTTCACGCAAATAACTGAAAAATCCTGGGTTTAAGTGTTTTTCAAACTGCTCAAAATTGCGGACAATCTAAGGGCGGAGAGAGAGAGACATGGAAACGGAATAGATTGAAGAGAGAGAGACAAGGAAACATAATAGATTGAAGAGAGAGACAGATGGAAGCAGAATGGATTGATTGGACATCTCAACCTATTGCCATTAAAGGGAAGCGAACCCTCAACCTTCCGATTGACAGGCTGCAACACTACCTATAGTGCTATAGCTTTGTCCAGGCTGAGGTTGTCTGTTGAAGATAAAACTGAACCAGTGAAAGCAGCCAATCTACAAGCTCAGAAACACGTTGCTATCTGAAAAGTTGTGAGATTGTAGATCGGCTATTTTCACAATGAAGTTTGTCATACATTGTAAAAGCATACTCTCTCCAAGAAGCATTTCAGGGTACCTTTAACAGTTGCACATGCATTAATTGATACAGTCATGTTTTGTGCGATACAATTGAAAAGTAGCCAGCAAGAGGTGATGCTTGAACCGGCGACCCTGCGATCCAGAGGCTGATGCTGAAGCGAGACGCCATTGGACCAACAGACCAGAACCAGTGAAAAAAGAATTCACACTAACACTAACACTAAGATCACTCGTTCACAAACCATTTACCAATAGAGAAATTGTATGTCTCCTCAAAACCGAAACCAGTGAAAGCAGCCGATCTACAAGCTCACAAAACGTTGCTATCTGAAAAGTTGTGAGATTGTAGATCGGCTATTTTCACAATGAAGTACGTCATACATTGAAAAAACATACTCTCAAATAAGCATTTCATGTTATCTTTACCGTTTGCACATGTATTTATTGATACAGTCATGTTTTTTGCAATTCAACTTAAATTAGTGTGCATCAACTGAGGCTTGAACAGGCAACCATGCGGTTAAGAGGCACTTGCTTAAGGGAGAAGCCATTGGACCAACAGACAAGCCCTGTGAAAAAAGAGATCAAACAGATGATACAGTTTCACGCAAATAGCTTAAAAATCCTGGGTTTAAGTGTTTTTCAAACTGCTCAAAATTGCGGACAATCTAAGGGCGGAGCTTACTGGTCAACGTGATAGATGTGTTCCTCATGAGTCAAGGCACATGTGTAAGCAGGTTTAATGGCTGTCGGCCAAACGAGGCATGACTTTTGCCTGTTTAAAGTTTGCATTTTCAAAAAATCGCTATAGCGCCCCCCTTTGACCAATTGGAGTAAGATTGGTTTCAGTGATATTTGGAATGACCCTCAACATTACCGCAAAATTTCAAAGAAATGTGAGTCTGCATGTGTGTTAGGGGCAGATGAATAATTGTCATAAAACTGCAATATTCATTGGCTCATTAAAGCTTCATTTTTTCACTTATGGAAAATCTTTTGCACCAGTTTGTCGGCATAGGTCCAAAGTTCATGTGTAAAACGTTTCGTGCAGATTATTCAAAAATCCCAGGAGGAACATTAAAACAGGTCCAGAGCTGAGCTCTGGCCCCGTAATAAAAGAGTTAAATGAGACGAGGGATGAACCTTTAGCCTTAGCTCCATTAGCTTTAACTCCGTCGTGACGACCAGCTTCATTGAGAGGGTCCCACATGCAGTGCAAAACTAAGTCTAGCTCTGCAGAGCTGAACTAAACTGACTATGCGATGGGAAAACATCTGATAATGGTATGCATTAAAATAATCCACAATTAACTGTTAACCTTGCGTCAACAGGCTTTCTAGTCCGGTTTGGTTTCTATTTGCGGCTATGCTCAGATCTGGTCTAGGCTCCGCCTACTATATCCGGTAATTCGCACCCACACAATAGATGCGCTTAGTGACCGTTTCCGTATCCGATCTAGACCGGATCTACATGCTGAAAAGCGAATTGATCCCTCATTCATCTACAATAGGAAAAATAATAATAATATAATGGCATCGTCCATCACTATGTTTTGTCGTGCCGATGGCGATGTCAAATTAAGCAGACGTTGTTCAAGCTTACTCTGTGGTCAGATGGTAGCAGGATGACTATGCCCAAAGCTGGGCTACTTTGGTGGAACTGCTCGCTCCAGATGGGCTCTAGAAACTAGTAGCTAACCTACCAATGTTAACCAACGGATGGTTAGATTTCGTCATTTTCACGTTAGCAAACATGTCAGCTAACATTACATGTTAATTTTACAGTTGAGGCTCGGGTCACATGTCTTACTTACCAAGTTGGAGGTTTTAGTCGACCGTTGTAGTTTGTTGTTGTTTTTTTCATTCAACTCCAGTCTACAGTCCACTCCAAATTCCCTCTGTTTTCGTCTTGCGTAGTACGTACGTAGGTTACGTAGCATACGTCATTCCGCTATGGAGACATTCAAGAGCATGGCGAAAATCCGATATTCCATAATATGAAAATGCTACATCAACTCACGCGTTCTTAACAGCTTGCAACATAAAAATGTCCACTATGATTCCAAACTTTGGGGATTGAACGTGGTGCCCAAGAAAACCTGGGCTCTGAAATGGTGCCAATTCAATTCATGTTTAACTACTCACGGGGCTCACGGCTGATGGGTATTTATTCCCTCCGAGTTGTATGAACGCAACATCTGGTTACGCAACATCACCCGCGAAGAGAGCGCCAACTAAATAAATTCATTGGACTGTGTGTACTGTGCACGTTAAGGCAGACAGTCTGCTCTGTGCAACAATGACATTGTTAAGAAGACTGCTTGAGAGGACAGCGCAAGGAGGTAAACCATTAATAAGATGGCTCCAGGAGGAGAGGCTATTGGCAAGCAAAAAAAGATGCCCTGTTTGCTACAGCAGAATGCAGTTCAAAAGAACCAACACGACCAAGGATTGCTATCGGTGGTAAGTGATCAGCATTGCCACTCATAGGCTACACCCAGTCTGTAGCCACACTCACAGATAACGTTATACATCTGATTGGAAATACATGTTTTGTTATTTTACATTGGTCTACTACTCATTATAATCTATGTTACTACTTCAAACTATATTTACAGATATGGTATATATGTTATGTTACAGGAGCTGCAGAAAGTCAACCCACAGGGGCAGAGCCATCACAAGGTCCATCAGAGACGGCTCAATATTCTCCAGGTCTCACATTCCATTTGCATCGTGGATGCAAATAATGCACAGGTTGGATGCTCCCCTCTCTCCCTCTCACTTGAATTCAAATGGCTTCATAGGCATGATGTAACACTACATATTTTGACAAATTAAGCATTTATCTCTCATGCTCTCTCAAGCTGTGTAATGTGTTTTGTTACACAATAATTTGCTTTGTTTATTTAATTTCATTTTATATTTAAGACTATTCCACTCAGGCTGACCTGATACAGTACATGCAGATACCGCCAGGCATGCAAAAGTGTCACTTTTTGACGAAATTCGCCGTTTTGAATCCAAATAGGTCATTTCAAATGACCTACAAATGACTCATTTGTGTGAATCGTGCAGATCCGTTGAGATGTTTGGGGGGGGGGGTCGTCGTATCGATTGTAAAAGCTGCGTCAGCGTCGGTCACATACTTTTATTTTTTAGCAAAAATAAAAAATAAAAGTCGCTGCAGTCAGGGGCTTCTCAGGCTAGTTACATACTAGACTGTCAAAGGTGCACTGTGGACTAGCCTACTACCGTTCTTTAGACCATCCGTTGCAGTGGTGAGTGTGTGTTGTTATTTTACGTCGTGTCTGTGTGACTGTGCAGCTACAAACTTTAACTTGGTGTGTGTGTGTGTGTGTGTGTGTGTGTGTGTGTGTGTGTGTGTGTGTGTGTGTGTGTGTGTGTGTGTGTGTGCGCGCGCACGCGCACGCGCACTCCCACCACATGGAGGTTATCAGCTAGGCTTTGCCTAGCCCTAGAATGTCTGTGATCTTACATACATTTCATGTATTTCAAATACACAGTCATAGATCACCCTCGTCAACGCACTGTGTAGTGACGATCTGCGCGGCCATAAAAGTGCTCTTAACTCCGTTTGTACTCACCCAATAATTAATTCCTAAGACTAGGAGTCATATTTTGTCCTCTAGTTTCATATCCATTTGAAAGTTCTGCCAGAAAACGTGTGTTTAGTCAAATATCTCCACTTTTCCACGAGCTGCACACGGACGACTTTCTGTACGGGCTAGGGGGGCCGCGACTTGAGTGATGGACCGAATTTACCCAAACATCGTGTCATCACAAACGTCATAACAAATTGACACAGGGTAGCACAAACGAATGGGGAACACAATTGACAGGTGCTTGTGATTGGTGCGGGGTAATGAATCACTCCATCTGCCAATTGTGTGTCCCAAACATTTGTGCGTCCTAAAGGAAGTTTACATATATCAGTCCTGCACTCATTCCAGGCCCCCCCTAGCCCGTACAGAAAGTCGTCCGTGTGCAGCACGTGGAAAAGTGGAGATATTTGACTAAACACACGTTTTCTGGCAGAACTTTCAAATGGATATGAAACTAGAGGACAAAATATGCCTCCAAGTCTTAGGAATTAATTATTGGGTGAGTACAGACGGAGTTTAGAGCACTTTTATGGCCGCGCAGATCGTCACTACACAGTGCGTCGACGAGGGTGATCTATGAATGTGTATTTGAAATACATGAAATGTATGTAAGTTCACAGACATTCTAGGGCTAGGCTTTGCCAAACCATTACTGTATTCTTTGATTTTGAAACGGTGTAGATTTAATGTTGTTATTTAACAGCCCCCTCAGGTAGGGGAGAATGGGATAAGTTGAGCCACTTTTCACTTAAGTTGTCCTGGAAGCAAGGCAAAATGAGATCTAAACATCTACCCTTATTTCAGGATGATAAAAATGATAAAAAGAATACGACTTCTAAAAAGTTTTTAAAAGTTTAAACTTGAACAAATAATGTATTGACTTATCAAACATAATTTAATAACACATTTCCATTGCAAATAGTCTTATTTATTTTCTTAACGGTTATTTAAACAATATAAAGCTACTTAAATAAAGTTTGTTATTCAGAACCTTTTAATATTTGCAATTGTTAATATAATAATATTGCAAACTTCTCTTAAATGAGATAATCATCCAAATTAAAGGTCATCCAGCATAATTTGAGTATCAAAGAAATAATATCAAACATGAATAGTGATTAATATTGGGCTCAATTACCCTGGGGCATTTTGTTCATTTTACCCCAAAGCCACCATTTTAGACAAAATTGTCTAGAATAATTCTTCAGACAATTTCTTTGCTAAATTATTCATTTTATCCATTGTCAAATCACCAACATGTATGATATACATTTTTAGATCTGGGTAAATTAGCTTTGATACAACAGTCATTCTACCTGACGTGTAGAAATCTTACTTTGACTGGCAAAAAAACTGTTTGTGTAAAATAATGTTTTATACTTTCCCCAGGTGCTTCCCAATTTCACAGCCAGGTGTAAATTATGGATGTTTACTAGATTTAAGGTCACATCACATGACAACACAGTTTTCTAGTTTTCTAGATAAAGGGGGTGGTTCAATTTACCCACTGGCTCATCTTACCATACCATCTTATATCTTATTATATGGCAGGGAAGAACAGGGTAAGATCACCTTTTAGATCCAGAAAATATATAATTCTATAATAAAGTGTTAATTAAAAAAATTGTGCTGCACAGTGTCACATTACAGTCATTTTTTTTCACCCTTTTCACCATGAGCCTGTTTGCATGCCTGTACCGCATGTACACAGTGTCTCTTAATATAAATAGGCAAATGCATACAGACATATTACATAGACAATACAAAGAAATCCAAGAAATCACGCATGTTCATCCATCCCAACATTTACAACATGCACAATGGCTATCGTAGGCACCAACCTAACTCTATAATTACCCCTCCCTGACTACAAAACTATCCCATCCCAGTTGCTAATATGTTTTCCTCTTTTTTTGTCTCAGTTTGTCACAGGGTTTGATGAAAAGACAGGTGGACATGATAGAGGATGGAGTATGTGGGAGCAGCAAATCACTGACCAGGGTGACAACACTATTACGGGAAATTTGCTGTGAAGCAGTCAGACGACTGGAGAGAAGACGGGAAATGCGGATTGGAGGGAGAAGAGCTTTCGTAGCGATAGATGAGAGCAAGTTCAGACACAAAAGAAAGGTAAGGTTTTATTTTGTTCATAAAATGGCAATTTCTGTTTTTTTGTCGTATAGTGCAGTACTACATTGCTGTTAAAACAGGGACAATAGGTTTTAAAGAAGTGAAAGGGATAGTCCACTCAAAAACATCTACAATCTATAAAGGTTAATCTCCATGGTGATGGTACTGCCTGAACATATATCACAGTGTTTCCACGGATCCACGAAAGTTTGTGATTTTTTTGGGGGGGAAAGGCAATAAAAGTTTGTGAAAATAGAAATGGGTCCTTGAAAGTGCTTAAATTTAGGGTAGCATATGTTTCTCATCATTTAAACCTTGATCCAGCGTAGGAATATATACACTGGATCAAGGAATACACTGGTAGGAAACAATTGGGGGGGGGGACTTTTGGCCCCACTGTCTAAAAACTGGGGGCATTAACAACATTTTGGGTAGGACCTTTTTTTTAAAAGGAAAAAAAATAGTGCATAAAGTTGCTAAAACGTAGTGTGAACAACAATGCTGTTTGTGCGTTTCTGTTCCTCATTGTTGTCTTCTGACAAACAACTTGCAGGTGCTGAGTGTGTGTTAGAGATTTAAATACATTTAATTGAATGGAAATAAAATTATCAAAATATTGTGGACAATCTTTACCCCTGGATGATGGTCTTTACTTTAGGGGAATTCAGAGGATTTCTTTGACATTACCCATGGCTAAATTCCTATACTGCCATGATCCATGTCTTAAACTATGCCATGCGGGGGCAGTGAATTTGAATAAAAGGCCCATGAAAGTCCTTGAAAGATCCCTGAAATTGATGTTGAGGTAGGTGTGGGAACCCTGATCTGAATGCCTATGCCAAATGGTGTTTTCATGGAAAAATCTGACAAATAAAAGTGTTGCTTTGAGAGCTAACCCTATGAATTAGTCATATGCTAGGCAGTATTACCATGAGCATGGGGGTGCACCAAACAAGCAACAAAGTAACAACAACATTCTCAAATTATATATTTTAGGTGGACTGCCTTTAAGCATTACATTTTGTTTATTTTCAGTATGGACGTGGACGACATGGAAACACCTGGCGACGACGCTCGTGGGTCTTTGGGATGATGGAGGTGAAGGGGTCCCGTAGACGGCCTGTGTTAAAACTGGTTGAAACACGATCCAGATTGTGTTTCAACAGATTGTCTCATGACGGCTACATTCACTATCAGGTCAATCATAAGCGATATTTTGTCCACCCTGGTACTGGTGCTCACACACAGCACATTGAACGGGCATGGCGGAGTTATAAAGAGGACATCTACAGGTACAGGGGGAACCTGACAGAGAAAGCCTTGAAGATGAACTTAAGGTTCATCGAGTGGAACCACTGGCTCGGGAAAGAGCATAGGGAGGGCATTCTTGGACGCTTATTTAAAGTTGTACAATGCAGAATCACTAATAACGATTTTTAGCAACCTCTGCTGGTCACTACCGTCACTGCATACAATTTCCGTACTCCTCGATTACCCAGAATTCCATTCGTTTTCACCGGAAGCGTTTCAAAAAGCTTTTAATTGTTTTATACTATCTACGGATCGTTTCTCTTAGCCAGTGGAGCATTAGTTACCATGAGCTGTGCTTTCTTTTTCTGTTCTTTTTCGATCTTCCAATCCTACATTCTCTTAAAATCAGCGTGAGGTTCCTTTTTGTTATTAGCGCGATAGTTCCTGGCCAAACAGGAAACCGTTGCGCGTCGGCCAGGACGTCGGCCACGACGTCATGACGTTGGCCAGGAACGTCATTTTCCCGGGAATATATAAATAAAAGTCTTCCGGGGGTGAAATTCATGGAGTGGGTGTTGTGAAACTTTTGCCACTCACAAAAGATATACAATTTAACTTTAGTTTTGTTGAAAACGTTACCTAGTATGCCTTTAAAGACATCAGAGCATGTTACAAAGTGTAACCTGTGATTACGATGACAAGATGAAGAAGTGAGGGGTCAAGTGTGGGACTGGTAAACCATCCCGGTCGTGTGAATTCACATTATCAAGTGTCTTCTGCAGACCAGTCTGGCCCCAAGTGCTGGGTGGGTGTTTTGCAGAAACCGAAAAGCAGAACAGCCAATCAGTGTCTGCGCTCAGGGCCCTGTCATTGACAGACACATCTTGGCTGTTCCACTTTTTGGTTTCTGCAAAAGCAGTGGTTGGGCCAGACCGGTCTGCAGAACACACATGATAATGTGAACTCCGGCAACCGGGATGTTTTACCAGGCTACAAAGTGCAGTAATGTCATACTAATTGAATTTTTTTTTATTTTTGTATATATTTAGTTTAATTTATTACTGTGACATACGACAAGTGCAGCCACAGAACGGTCTTCAACTCCTCGACCGCCAACGCTACAAACAATGTTTAAGGTCAAATGGCTCGGGGGTGCTCAGGAAAACGCTCCCCTGAATGCTCTGTGCTCGCCTTTTCCATATCAAATTCTCAGAGGTCAAGGAGAAAGGAGGAGTTCTATGTCCAATCGACTGCTGAGGAAGACAGGGGTCCTGATGTGATGTACAGGGCACAAAGACAATGTCAAGGTAGTGCGTCTGAGCCAAGTTCTGTAGTCGAGAGGTAGCTCTACAAAGTTAAATTAGCAGGATTCGATAATTTAGGCAATTATCCTCTGAGGTTCACAAAGGTGCATAGAAAGGTTCATGGCAATCCAGCCGGTGGGCTTCAAGATATTCTGTTGAGAACCAAAGTCAGGGATGAAAAGATGGATGGATCGACCAACATAGTCACCCTTGAAGGGGCTAAGAATGAAACAGACAGGATAAAATGAAATATAGATGGAAGAAAATAGAATTAAGGGTTTACTTTAAACAGAACAATGGAAAAGTGTGAATTGAGCAGTGTTGCTCTTCAGGGCATATGCAGGGGTGGTGGGGGTTGATTGATTGATTTATTTCTCACTGTATACCTTGAAGTCTAACGTCTAGATGTGTTAGCTGTATTTTAGAACAAAGGGGAGAAACTAGGAATAAAAGATTGGAATAGTTTGGAATAGTTTGAATTAAGCTGAGTTGCACTTCAATTCAGATGCAGTGTAGGGTTCCAGGTATACTGTAGCTTGTAACAGTCAATTGACTGAAAATATAAGGTATAGGAAGAAATAAGAAAAGATACATTAAGAATTGTCAATTGATCAGATTTGCTGGTATGCAGCATGTGGGTTGTGAACGTCAGGTATATACTGTAACTTCAAACAAGACTTGGATCAGCTGCTCATTGTCACGAACAGAACAAAGGCGTCATTACAATACTGACTCGTACAGGGGTGGTCCTTAAACTTTTTCATGTTAAGGACCCCCTAATTAATATGCCCATACAAGATTTGTGTTAACATTTTTTCTTTAAATGTGAGCTCGTAGATCGGCAATTTTCAAATAGCAAATGTACGTATATAGAGTTAAAGTCGTTAAACCTATGTTGATGCTATTCACTCATTTTGCTGGGGACTGTTTATTTGGAGTTCAACCAAAATTGTTCAACCTTGCCTGGAGGATGGAGGATGTTTGCACTTTTATTTTGATATGACAATGTTTTTATATTCAACTGTTTTTCACAAATATTTACTGTTTTATATGCAAAGAGAGAGTTTTATAGAGGATTAAAATGGATCCCTTTGACAGTTCACCTGTTTTTGCATATTTGTCACAGGGTGGTGGTGTAATGATAATGCATTTTATCTTTATGTATTTGATTAATGTTGGGGATGCTGGTGTTTTGGGTGGGTCCTGTGAACTCTGCAGGGGAAATATTGAAGACCTTGCCAGGTAACACAGGAGACTACTGTACCTGATGGCCAATAGTGGATGTTTAGAATCTACAATTACAGGGATAGTACAGGGTAATATCATGGAAACAATCCACGCTTCCTTTTACAGTACAGTTCCATCTTACTTTCCGGGTAACTTGCAAGGTATTACTTGATAATGGTTTGGTATGTACACGGAACAAGTTTCTAATTACTGGGTAATGGCAGGTAATTACTGGCTAAATAGCTGGGAGGGTAATCTGCAATTACTGAGAAAGTACAGGGTGATATCATGGAAACAAACACCGCTTCCTTTTACAGTACAGTTCCACGTTTCTTACGCGGTAACTCGTGAGGTTTTACTCGATAACGTTATGGAAATGTATGTGGTCCAACTTTCTAATTACCAGGTAATTATCAGAGTTATTGCCAGGTAACATGTTCAAACCTGCACACCCTAATGGGTAATTATGGAGGATTATAATCTACAATTACCAGGTAAGCACATGGTAATATCATGGCAACAAACCACACTTCCTTTTACAGTACAGTTGACCCTTACTTACATGGTAACTCTTAAGGTTTTACCTGATAATGTTTGACTAATTACCAGGTAAATATTTGCTAGTTATTGGGTAAATATTGAGTAATTACCAGGTAAATACCTGGTAGTCGTCATTGAAATATCTTGTAAATACCAGTTAAGTAGGTGGTATTTACCAGGTAAGTACCAGGTAATTACATGGCCATTGTTACCCTAACACAGTCACATTTAAGCAAATTGACAGGGTAATAGACAGTGGAGGTTATAATCTACGGTCTATCATTTCTGGGTAACTACCAGGTAAATGTCAAGTAAATACCTGGTAGTTGCCAGGAAAATGCTTGGTAATTATCTAGTAACTACTGAGTAATTTACCTGGTAGTTACCATGTAATTAAACAATAAATACTTACTGTTACCTATTAATTACCTGGTAGTTGTCAGGACAATACTTGGCAATTACCAAGTAACTACTGAGTCTTTTACCTGGTAGTTACCGTGTAATTAAACAATAAATACTTACTATTACCTAATAATTACCTGGTCGTTGTCAGGAAATAAACCTGGTAATTACTTAGTAACTACCTGGTAGCTGTCATGACAATAACTTGGTAATTATCTAGTAACTACTGAGTAGTTTACCTTGTAGTTACCATTTAATGACCATGTCATTAAAACAAATAACTTATTATTACCAAATAATTACCTGGTAGTTGTCAGGAAAATACTTTGTAATTACCTAGTAACTACTGAGTAATTTTGTTGGTAGTTACCATGTAATTACCTGGTAATCACAATAAATACTTATTATTGCCTGGTAACTACCTGGTAGTTGTTAGGAAAATACTTGGTAATTATCTAGTAACTACTGAGTAATTTACCTGGTACTTATTATGTAATTTCCTAGTAATTACCAGTTAATTACCTACTATTACCTAGTAAGTTACCTAGCAATTACCTGCTTATTACTGGGTAAATTACCTAATAGTTACCAGGTAATTACCTGGTAATTACCTGTAAATACTTGTTATTTAGTTACCTAGTAATTACCTGGTTATTACTTGGTAATTACCGTACTGTAAAAGGAAGGGTTACCATTGATCTTTCTCTTTTCTTTATGACTTCAATCCCTTCTTCTCCCGCCATTTCCTTATTTGACCTTATTGATCTGACCAGATTGTAGATCTGTGATTTTGTATATTGTTGAGATTTTAACCAGTTTCATCATCTTTTGTTTTATTGACCTATTGTTCTTTTCCCCATTTCATTGGTTGTTTTATTATCATCTACATAGGATTTATATTAATAAACGGAATATAGATATAGATATAAACGGAAGTCCTTTTCCAAGTGATTTCAACGCATATATTTCCAATCAATTTCTAACCAGAATCCATGCATCATACTGTGTCCAAGATTCTTACGTCGCCTTTTTCATGGGTGTGTTGAGGAGCGAATTAATCCCTTAATTTGCACAATTCCTTAATCTTTGGTGAAAATTTATATTTAGATTTTTCATAAAATATTTTCATAATTATTATTAATATTTCCCATAATAATTACGCCATGTCCGCTACACCTATATAGGCTTGCACACAGTCATGAGACTGGACCATGGTCACTTAAGTGGAACAGATGTGGACATTGTTAACTTCCCCGTTAAATAAACCCCAGTATAACACAGGTCTGGATCGGCCCTCTGCATAGCATACAACATTCCATTACAGCTCGCTGGGTGGAATGATGTATGTATGAGTTATAATTTAGTATTGAGCTAAATTCAATACGATCATGGTTTTGTTAATTAATATTCCTTATTAATTACTAACATGGTTAGGAAGGAATTACAGTCAAAACTTAATTCTGAAGAACACTTCGAGGCGGAACGTTAATCAACAAAAGCCTTGACTTGGAGCTTTGTAAGCTTAGTGTGCAGACTTCCAACGTTTTATCTTTACACCTGTGGTGTATAGTTGGTCCTGCACCCACATGTATACCCACCAGTTCTATTTTCTTTTGACTAGGAATTACCCATAAAACACATAATGCACATGGAGGGTTTAGTCAAATGATGGAAATATTCCATTCTGGGATAAAAAGAATATACAATTTAGTCTATTATTTTAACTGCAGGAAAGTACTTTATTAAAGGAAATAAGCGATACAGCAAATAGCAAATAATCACGTAAGAAAAATGGCAAATTAAGTTTAGTGTAGACAATCAGATTCATTACAGAAGTCAAACATCATTAAAGTCACAATGAAATTATTAGAATAAAGTTATCAAAAATCTAATTAACTAATTCCTGTCAAAACCTTTTGTAAGAGTGAGGAAACGATGATCAGTCAGCTCGCTCATATATATATATATATATATATATATATATATATATATATATATATATATATATATATATATATATATATAGTATTTTTTACTGACCCTCCTGGCTCATCTCCAATAACCTTTCATATATTGTACTTCCTTGTACATCCATGTATCTTCTCATAATCATGATTCAAGAAATACAAATGAATAAAATAAAAAAATGGTTAATAATATGTCATGGTCAAAATCATCATACATAAGTAACAACTTCACATGATTAATATCTCACTCAGCAAAATCAATCAATGTTTCCATTGCATAGCACACATAATCAGACACCTGTTTTTCACACACTTATAGTGTTTGTACTTTAGAAATTTGGTAATCAGCTTAAACTCTATTAGTCACATCTCGCTCTTACAACAGTATTTCACAAACATTTCCTGCATGGCTCACCCACCCTAGCATTATTACCAATGAATTTGAATACAAGCCTTATACAAGCAATCTAAATATTCAGCTTTAAGCAGTAAAGGTTGATTTGATTATTTATTGAGATAAAAGCAACTGTAGTTTGATCTCTCTTATTCAACATCTTATTTTTTGATTCCCCCATCACCGGCTGCCCCCACCCTCGCATCATTTAAAAGCACTCTCAAATCCCACCTCTTCAGACTGGCATTCCCCACCCAATTCAAATCCCCTTTTTTCACTTTTTTTTTTTTTTTTTACCCTTTTAACTAGTTATTTTCTTAATAAAGTTGTTTTTGTTTGTTTTATTGTGTTAAGCGACTTTGAGCATCTAGAAAAGCGCTATATAATTATTTTAATTATTATTGCTATTATCAGTATTATTATCTTCCTTCAGATCTTCTCCAATTGCTGGTGTGGCTTAGCCTGGTAAACATCCCGGTCGCGTGAATTCACATTATCATGTGTCTTCTGCAGACCGGTCTGGCCCCAAGCGCTGTGTGGGCTTTTAACAGAAACCAAAAAGTGGAAGAGCCAAACAGTGTCTGCTGATTGGCCAGACCGGTCAGCAGAAGACAAATAATAATGTGAATTCACACGACCCGGGACGGTTAACCAGGCTAGGTGTGGCTGGGCCCAATGCCTTATCTACCACGAACCCTAGATGGCCTCCTTGCTCTACTGTTTCATCTTCACTGTCACTGATATCAACCATTTGTGCCTCCTGCCTGCTCTTTGCTATGGTCTTTCTCATCACAGCTGTTATCTCCTCATCCCTGAGAGCCTTTTCTTTAGCAGCTACGGTCCCCTGGCTGACATATTCTCACTGACCACCGTGGTTTCAGATGCCCTCACATAACACCCCTAGTATAACCCTGATAACGATCTTCAAGTCTAACTTTAATATTAAAAGGGAATAGCACCCATGATAAGAATCCACATAATGTTCTTCCTGTGGCCCAGTACAAATCAGTCAGTATTTATGAAACACACCATTCCTAAACCTATAACTTAAGGTGAGAACCCTAACCGGGAGGTAAAACCTGGGGCTGTGCCATAGACAATGAATGGGGCTCTCACTTTAAAGTTATGAGCAACAATGTTTTTATTGGTTGGTTGGTTGGTTGGTTGGTTTGTTTTGTGAGCTCTTTCAACCAAATGTGATTAGATCTGACCGAGGCTGTTTGGAGCACATGCACATTATTAAGGGGAGTCAAACAACCCCCAGATTAGAGGTCTGCAAGCCCATCAGGCCCGACTGGGCCTGGACAGAACATTTTTTTCTTTTTGTTAATGGATTGGTTCACCAATGAATTGAACCTAGAGGAGATTTGTCGCATTACTTATGTTACGTAACTTACATCAGTTATAGTCTCTGAACGTCTCAGCCTGACAAGTTGGAAGTGGTAGATGTGTTTGTTGGACGATGCGATGCACAGCGCTCCCCACAACAAAATAAACAGTGAATGAGGCTTATTATGCGGCAGAGGCTCATTAAAGTATCCTATTCCTACACAGTTAAAGGATATTTATTTAGGGGCGATATAACTTTTGAAAGATCATTCTTCACAGTTTCTTACCTGCTGCTGGATCACGTACCTTGACTTTATTCTTTACAGCATGCTTATGCTTGTTCCAAATTGTTGTTGGTGGTATTTATGTTAATATTTGCTGCTGGAACACGTAACTTGATTCTCTACTGTACTCCATGCTATGGCATGATGCTTATGTGTCTCTGTAATGGTAATGGACATTTGGTCTGGTACGCAGAGATTTTTTTGTAGGTGGCACCACCTCTCTTAGTATATGGGACGTGTGTTCTGTTAATATTTGCAAGGAGCGCGAGTGAGTGTGCATCATACAGTATAGCTGTGTGCTGAACGCACCAGAGAAGGCACACGTAAGAGAGAAATTCTGGTCGGCTCGGACTAATACGTGTTCCATATCTGTTGGGCAGGCTTTACAATATTATTCCCTTGGTTTGTTTGTCCAAATTAAAATGTATTAACCACAAAATCAAGTAAAACTGTTGGAGAATATAAACAGAATATTGCCTGTTTTGTCTATTTTAAGTAGTGATACAGAAATAGGAGGGTGGAGTAACACAAGCCTGTAGCACAGCGCAGCTCAAAGACAATAGAAACAGATGGACAATGGAGACACAAGATGGAATTCAAGGAATTTCTAAATAAGCAACATCTGTAGCTATGATTCTCAACTTGAAATGGGGGAAAAAGCTAGCGTTTTATAAATATTGGTGTTGGTGCTGCTGCTAAATACGTTTTAATTGTGGTGCAAACATTATGATAAATCTCATTCGGGTGTAACATCTCATTTATATGCAATCTGAATTGCTCACAGGAAGAAGAGTTGTGACTTATTTAAAATGGTTGGTATTCCAAGTGAAAGAGTGATACAGCCTAAAACCCACAGCCATGTATTGACATAACTTCAACCTTAACGTTTAACCCATTTAGACCTGAGGCCGATTCTAAAAGGTTTTCTGAAAAACGTAAAATAAAATAATAATAATAATAATAATTGCTATATATAGCGACAAATAAAATGACACAGAGGCGTTCCCGGTTGGTATAGGTATAACAACGTATGTTAGGTGTAACAGGCCTAAATGGGTTAAACAAACGTGTTAAAAACACATACTACAAAATGATGCACCCACTGTTTTGGTTTTCTGCTTCCTTCTGCTGTCTCGCCACCACCTCTCTCTGTCTCTGCATCTCCCGTTTCATCTGCAATGCCTCTTTTTGGATAGCAGCTTGCTGGGCAATCAATACCCTTTGCCTTTTTTCTGAAGCTTCCTGCTGTAGTTTAAACTGCTTTTTATCCTTCTCTGCAGCCAGCCTATGTTGTTCAATCAGCTGTTCGCGCTCCATCCGATTTCTTTTCTCTTGTTTCTCGAGCTCCTGAAATAACACATTATTATACACATTCTAAATGATTATACACATTCTAAACAGGGATGAAGGGTACACTGGGAGAAGGATGCTGAAGATGGAGTTGCCAAGCAAGAGAAGAAGAGGAAGGCCAAAGAGGAGGTTTATGGATGCGGTGAGAGAGGACATGCAGCTGCTGACAGAGGACATGCAGGTGAGAGAGGACATGCAGGTGAGAGAGGACATGCAGGTGAGAGAGGACATGCAGGTGACAGAGGACATGCAGGTGGCTGGAGTGACCGAGGGAGATCCAGAGAACAGAAGCAAATGGAAACAGATGATCCACTGTGGCGACCCCTGATGGGAATTAGCCGGAAGAAGGATATACATTCTAAACAGCAGAGGTACAGCCTACACATCACACCATATGATATTAAAAACACATTCTGCACTCAATATTCATATCACCTACAATCACTATCTTGTCATGTTGCTCTTTGGCTGCTTTCGAGTCTCTTTCCATCTTCTCCATGAGCTGTCTCATGTTCTCCTCTTGGGTTTTCTGCAGGTCAGCCTCCCGCTGCTCTGAGGCGCGGAGATTCTCCTCTGCAACCTGTGCCTGTCTCTCTGCCTCTGCCCTTTTTGCTTCCTCCTCTGTAAGAAAACAGAAAAAGGGAACCTTCTAAAGACAAAGAAAAACACAAGCTGTGTAATGTTATATATTATCAGAATCTGCTTTGGGTTTGTTTAACGGCAAAATTGGAGACTTTGAGAGCTGTTTCACTGAGCAATGTAAAGTCAACGAGAAGACTATTTTGGGAATATCTATTTCTATCGTCAGACTAACTATTGAAGCTATCTCATCTGGGTTGTGTTTAGGGATGGGTATCGTTAGGATTTTTACGAGTCCGGTTCCGGTTCCGGTTCTGCTTATCGGATCCGGTTCCTATCGGTTCCATATTTCGGTTCCAAAATGATACAAAAATAAGAGGTCAAATGTTTATTTAATAGAGATGCACCGAATGGAAAAATCTTGGCCGAAACCGAATACCGAATACAGGAAACACTTGGCCGAAAACCGAATAGCCGGAAATTATTAATTAAAAAAATATATTTATACATTTTTTTAAAGTTTTTTTGTACCATTGCTGTCATGGCTGTGCCTCTGTTGTAGAGCTACTTGATTATGGCAAAACTTATCATAACTAATTTATAATGGGTCCATATTGAGATCAGTTATTTAAAACATATTTATTTATTGTGTAGAATTATTGATTTACTATTGTGTAGTAATAAAAATACAATATGCCTCAGAACATTACCCTGCCATATTCAAGAAATTAAAACAAATATTGAATAGCCTAGCAAAAGGCATTATAATGTCTGCAGTTGCAGTTGCACACACACACACACACACACACACACACACACACACACACACACACACAATCAAACAGAAGCGTTCACAGCTGGTGTTAATTCTTTTCCCCTGCGCGAGCTCTTAACTAGCGCTGGTTTTCCAACTAATGTTACACCCTCTGACATGTGGATTTTAGTTTTCAAGATGACAACAGCAAATCTTGGTTACAAAGTTTGCAGGGCAGGCTATTCCTTCTCTTACTACTTCAGTTGAGACGGTGGTGAGTGAGAGGAGGGGGGTGCGAGGAGGAATGTGTCTGGGCTGAGTGCGCTCGGAGAGAGAGCTCACTCGGAGAGAGAGCTCACGTCACGTGCACGTGCGCGTGCACGTGACATCAGAAAATATAGCCCCCCTAGTTCAAAAATCCACAGCTCATCACTGAATACATCCGTAGATCAATAAGAGCTGTAAGTCAGCATTAACTTTGTATTTGTTGTGTGCATGCAAATAGGCCTACATTAAAAATACGGTAACCCTTCCTTTTACAGTACGGTAATTACCAGGTAATAACCAGGTAATTACAAATACAACTTGAAAACTTACAATAATGTCTATTTATTTGTAAGTTGAACTGTATTGTGTCTGTCGGCTCGAGTTGATGAAGCCCAAAGCTCTACACAGAGGACAGTGCTAACTCTTAAATAGTTAGCAATGCAAACATAACCCTTTAGCCTTGCTTTTATACAAGAAGTCATTTGACTTTAATTATTTCCAGTTATATTTGTATTTATATATTATTACTCTTTTAAACTTGTATGTATTATCACTATACTCTCGTTTTTTACAGCTTTTAAATACCTTCTATTGCCATGTGTACACAACAGAAGGCACTGCAGTTCTCTATGAAATGATCTAGCTATATCTTACTGAACTAATGTATATTTTACCTTTTGCTTTCCGCTCTGCCACAGAAAGGCGTTTATCAGCTGCCATTATGGTCTGGCCAACTGCTGCCTTCTCATCCAGGTATGTCATCAGCACCTCTGCAGCCTTTAAAACACACACACACACACACACACACACACACACACACACACACACACACACACACACACACACACACACACACGCACACACACACACACACACACACACACCAATACTGATGGTTAAATTGTATTCAGCTCAGAATCAGATTATTGAAGAACAATCCATCTAAAGTAGGCAGGAATCCATCTGTCCATCTTACCTTCACTCCTTTGCCTTTTTCACGCTGGTATTCTTTAGTCATCGTGGTGAGGTCCTGGGAGAACTGGTAGTATCCTCCAGAGGTTGTGTAGAGACCACTTCTCAGGTTGTCCTCTAGAGGTTTAAAGATGCGTTTGATGATGCGTTCACAAGCCTTCCTGGACTCCTGACAGTTTTTCTCACAGATGTGTTTATATTGGTCCAGAAGTACTTCCTAAAAACATAGCGGTCAAATACAAATGTATATCTTCCCTAATGGGTTAATCTGCAGGGTGCTACAACTATCTTTAGTTATTGTGCTTTTACTGCACGGTCCAGTAGATGACTCTTGTAAAATGACCATGACTGAATAGTTTACCAGAATAGTTTATCAGACTAAAGTACAAATATACAATAAACTAGAAAGTGTGCTCCTCTGAGTGCAGGTCTCCGCCAGGCCAGGTTGCCTACCCAGGGCCAGCACATTTTAGAAGGCAGTCATAGCCAGTTGAATTGCAATTATCTTGAGCACATGACTTCAGAGATAATGTGTACAGATTTGTGTGAGTTTTGGACACATTTCGTAGGAGTAGTAGGAAAAAAAGTGTGTTTTGAAGAAACTGCAAAATGGCAACTAATCTAGTCTGGCACAAATGGCTGTGGCCTATATGGGGAGTTGCGTCATGATCCATGGAATCCAGGGGAAAGGGATTTTGATTGTATGACCTACACAGTTCAAGAGGTATATAGGCCAAAATGTGAAGCACCCCGTTATAGGGCATAGCAGTGACGGACCTTTTGTGGTTCCACCGATCCAGAGCCCATTATTTTTTCCATAAAACATTAGATTCTGTAAAACAGAAAAAATTTAAAACCGCAAAACAAAGGGTATTTATTAAATAGTATATCATATAATTTCACAGAATCAAATGTTTTATGGTCATGATTCACCAGGAGCCTGGATGGCTTGATTCTACTCTTAAAATAATTGATATAAATATTTTGGGAAATCTCTACGGGAAAAATGAATGGGCTCTGGATTGGTGGAAGCCACTGCTATGCCCTATAGCACCACTAATAGGCTGATTTGAAAAACATGGCAGAGGTTCTTCCATGGCCTACTGGGAGTGTGCGTGCAAAGTTTCACGCCAATCAGTGCTTAGCTGCTCACAGAATGACTGACAGACATACAGGAGCGAAAACACAGTCTCTGGCCTCTGGCTTTGGCGGTCTGACCTGGCGGAGACAATGATGTGCAACACCAAGTGTGGCTCTTTAGACTTGAGGTAGCTGTTTAACAGCATTACAGAGTACACCTTTAATTCAGTTTAGAACGTAAATTATTATCATTATAAGTACATGTGGAAGCGGCTCACATAGTGATAAATGGCAGTAAAGACAACTGGTAGAAATTATGCATTTCTAAATAAAAATAGGGAAAGCAGCAGTTAAACAACTCAAGAGGAAAAGTATAAGCAAGAGACTCAAGATGACAGAATGCAACTAAGGTTTAGATCTATTTTAAAAGTAATGTGTAATGTGATTGTGTCACCAGATGTGAAAATAATGAATAATAATTTACAACGTACCACAAGCTTTTGCTGATATTTCTGGTCTATATCTCTGAATGAATATTTCATGAAAATGGCCACTGCTTCTCTCTCACTGGATTGATGGACTGCAGACAGCTCCTCCTCGGTGTTGGTGGGGTAGCGTACAGATTTCATTTTCTGTACATAGTGGTCCAGGGCCTGTTCCACAGCTTTGGCGTTCTCAATCTCAGATAGCGCCACCACAGCATTCTCTAGACAGGGAATATCTCCACTACGGATGGCATTCACGTATGTGTCTGCCAGTTTACCAAGCACTGTGGAAGGGACAACGGTGATGTTAGCAGGCAAAAGTCAGATATTGCAAATTCAGGCTACAAATCAAGCAGAGAAATATTAATAATATAAAATCTGCAATCCATGACTTATTTTGTAAGAACAAAATGTTATTTAACCATCTGTATGGTAGAGTATGTTAATACAATACTCTTCTATTACATTTAGATCCTGTGGTCAGTGAGGACACTTACTGGTTGACAAGTGGTATTACATGAATCTTAAACCGTAAGATCTCCCCTGCCCATGTGGGCTTTCTGTCTTAGCTCAGCAGTAGAAATGTTAGTGCTTGTGTGGGATGTTCAGGTTTGAATCCCGGAGAGAACATAAATATTACAGATTGCAGCTTTAAGGTATAATGTAAAGAATTCCTGCATTGGTATGGATTTTTACTTACCAATTAGAGTTCTCAAATTCTACCCGAAACTGACCCGACCCGGCCCGGCCCGACCCGACCCGACGTTTTCGGACCGAGCCGAGGGCTCCATGAAAAAAATTATATATATATATATATACATATTTTTTTAATTTATTCTGATCTGTCTGAATGTGTATTTATCTATTATGAAGATGGCGCTGACGGCGCTGACTGACTGGCGTTAACTTACACTGTGCTGCTCAGGGCTCAGGCAGCAGAGTGAGAGAGAGTTTAAAAAAACGGTGTTACCGCTGGCTTGGCAGGCTCCCTGCTGTGCTGCTGCTGGCTGGTGTTGCGCACCAAATAGACTGAACAGCCCACTGAAATCTACAATGCATCACGATCTACACGTTTAAGACTTGCAGATCGGTTCTTAACAGGGCCATAAATCAGACAGTGGCAGAGCAGAGTCCTGCACGGGTCCAATTTTGACAACCCTCGCCCGCCCCGCCTGTCAAAAATCAGATCCATAGACCGACCCATCACCCGTGATTATATCAAAAATACAAACCAGACCCACCCCACCCGTCAAATAATGGACCCGTTGTCCTCCCGTTTACTGTACCCGTGATTACATGCAGTAAAATGTAAATAGCCTACAGACAGTCACTCAATTTAAAAGTGTGTTGAAATGCTTTTAACACAAGATAGAAGCCTTCAACAATAGCGCTACATTCAGTGGTCAGGTTCGTTCAGAAATCAAGTGAAGAGCGCAGGAGCGAGCTTTCCATAATAGCCACGCGCGAGAACGCGCATACACACAGTCCGCTTGTGCCTTTGTTTACATTCTGATGGTTTTAATTTGAAGGTTTAACAGGATGCTCAATGTGTTTTTGTGAGCTAAGACAACTGACCGGCATGCTCTATGCCGGCGTGCTGTGTTAAGTTACACAAGTGGCGGAAAAAGACAGTGCTCTCTGATTTTCACAATAAAATGTTATCCACCCGCGTTTAGTTCAGTACCACCCTATACAGTCTATGGTACCGCCCGTCCCCGTGAAATGATTAAAGTATATTTTTCACCCGACACGCGTAAGCTTAAGCTAATAGGTTAACAACAGTCTCGAGTCGGTCTCAGACAATCGGGGGGGGGGGAGAAGAGAAATGCATGCATTGCAGAGTAAGGTGTGAACAAGACAGGTATTTAACTTAATTTAAATCAGCACAGTGTAAGTTAACGCCAGTCAGTCAGCGTCGTCAGCGCCGTCATCTTCATAATAGATAAATAGACAGAACAGAATAAAAATACATATATGTATATATTTTTTTAATCATGGCAAGGGGCCCTACCGCAGTATCAAAAGTACCACCACCAAGTTCTGGGGCAGTTTTAATCCGGCTGCTGTCAGACTGCTGAATGAGGCATGAGCCTTGTTCAGCAGCCTGACAATAGGCGATACTGTCCAGCTGGTCGCAGACCTTTTTGGCTCTTCTTGAACACACCTGTGGATTATACCAGGGACAAATGACTTGGACTTACCTGTGGACTACACCAGGTACAAGTGACTTTCTTTTTTTGCTCTCCCTCAAGGAGCTAGTTGCGGATTATACCAGGGTCAGTCCACCTTAGGTGGATTATGCGGTCGACACGCACTGACTTTTTGCACCTTAATCCCATGTATAACGCACTGACTTTTTTGTCTTTTTATTGTGCTTTTTATTTGTCTCTAAGCACCTTAACGTCCATAAGTATATCATGCACAGTATACATACATTGCTGCTATGCTCAGGCACCTTAGTCATATTTTTTATCTCAGGTAGGCTACTATTGTAAATATGTAGATAACTTGTTTGGCCTTTTTGTTGTTCTCTTGTTTGATCTCCTTCCCACTTGCCCCCCCCACCCCTCTTCTTCCTCCCCCCTCTTATGGAAATAACTTTGCGATGGGAACGATGTACAAAAACGAATTTCACCCACTTGAGACTCGTCTTTCCATGGAGACATCGTTTGTTTACAAATTAATTGAAAAGAAAATCTGTGGATTGTCAAAAAGACTCAAAATAAGGTAAAACCGCTGGCAGTGGCGGATTAATTAATTAATTAATACCTGGCAATGAATGTGTGAACATCACCCAGCCCTAGATTCATGACAACAAACACTTGGAAATTGTCAGAATGCAAAGTGAACAGAGGCAGTATTCACCGATTTACGATTTTTAGAATCCCACTTACAACTGCCAGTGACCTTTTGACCAGCATCGAGGGTCTTGGTCTCAGATTTAGTGTAGATGTGTTTAGTGAAGTCTTTGGCCTGTTGGACAAATTCTGGTTCCAGGTCAGCGTCGGTCATTTCCTCCAGTCGTTTCAGTGTTTTCTTGTTTCCTGGTCTCTCAAACACAAAGCACGCACGAGGCAAAAAGAACTTACGAAGGCAGTTACGGGGCTGATTGTACTGCTCATTCCCTTTACCTTTGAAACAATGAAACACATACAAAAGACAATTACCTTTAGTGAAAATGTGCATGAGCAGTAGCCTGCTAAACCCCTCCCTCCGGAAATCAGATTTCCGGAAGGGGGGGGGGGGGGGGGGGGTTTACCAGGCTACATGAGCATTACTGACTAGATTAAATTACTGAAACATAGACTGTATCCAAATAAATTGTCATGAAAACCTGGTTTCTGCTTGAGAGCATTTTCCAGGTACTCATCTGCTGTTATGGGTTTCCCATCCAGCTCCAAATCGAGGGAGAAATCTCGCACAGCCCACACAAAAGAGGGAAGGAAACACACGTATGTTTGATCATCATCTGTTTCGGATTTGATTTTGATATGTTCTGTCAGTGTCGTCACGTAGCTGTACGTTGTGGTGTTGAGGATAACAAAGTTTCGAAACCTTTTCACAGGACAGTTGCATAAGCAGGGATATACTTAAATGCTACAAAATGTACTTCCAGGATACAAATGTGAACCTCTGAAAACACAGAAATAAGTATATGAGATATGATGAAGCTTTAGTAGTGAATACTGGCCCTGACACACCAAACTGACTTGTCGCGATTATTAAAGATTGAATTGGGAGATGTTTAGTGTTAAAGCTGTTAAATGTTGCTCCTGCACACAACGTACAGACTACAGCTGATAATCAGGCCAAGTCATGAACAACTCGTTCGAACGTACTAGTTATTTTGGGTTAACAAAATGAACTAGGTCTCACCTCCTGAAAAGGTCCTTTCAGTCAGTTCAGGTGCAAATGCATAAACGTATTAACTAAAGTCAATGAAGGTGCGCTATGGTGGCGCAGTTGGTAAAGTACCTGCCCACCACTACGGAGGTTGTGGGTTTGATTGTCAACGGGGAGTGTTGGGCGGAAGGAGTAGGATGAAGGCTCTACGTCCTCCTGGTGGGGGCTCCTCACTGGCAGGTGAGTCAGTAGGATACGACAGCAGTGAAAACACAGAAATGTGTGTGGGGAGGAATCAATTGACAAAATGACTAAATTGGGGAGAAAAAGTGAAAAATGATTGGCATTGAGTAATGATCTAGTTCACTCAATGGACCAGTGAACGGATCCTTACTGAATGGGAACACAGGATAATTACTGAAAGATTAAGATTTGAGGCAGTCTCTATGGGCCAAGAGGGATTTATTTGTCACTTACTCATACAGGTACGAGCAGTGAAATGTTAATGGGACATGTTCCACACAGACTGCTAACTCAAACATACAACAAGATAATAAAAAGTCATAATGCTGCTTAGAATGGAGTAAAAATTCAATTAAATAAAAACAAGAAATAATATAGCTGCAAGCAGCAATAACAGGGTCCCAGAAACATGCTATATGCAATTAATGCAATATGTGCAATAAGTGCAATAAGCCATATAAACTGAATAGACAAATAAGCCCATGCAATTAGCGGATGAACATTGGAAACAGTTGAGCAGAGTGCTGAGGGATTGTGGATATTGTAATTAAGTATGCCTGCCATGCAATGCCAAAACACTTATTGTAATCCGCCATACTTAAAAATATTTATTCTTCCCGCAAAATTTGATTGACTACTCCTCCCGCACGGTTTACACTACCCCAGCAATATATACATCAAAACGTGCGTCTTGGCCGGGAATAGTGTGCTATCATTATTCTTGCCGTTACGCATTACCATGGTGACGTAATTCGCAAAAAACTACTTACCCACGCCCCCTTTTGGCCCCACGAGGAGACAAAGGTGCTACTCCTCCCGCACGGTTGACACAGACCCGGCAATATATATATCAAAATGTGCGGCTTGGCCGGGACATGTTGGCGATTACTTGTCTTGCCGTTACGCGTTACCACGGCGACGTAATACGCAAAAAACTACGTAACCATGCCCCCTGGTTGCTAGGGTAAAACAGGTGGTTGCTAGGGTCTAATAAGCGGTTGCTAGGGTCCAATAGGGGGTTGCTAAGATCTAATATGCAGTCTATATGGTCTAATATGCGGTTACTATGTTAAAACAGGTGGTTGCTAGGGTAGAAAGGTGGTTGCTAGGGTCTAATCGGTGGTTGCTAGGGTATGATAGGTGGTTTCTATGGTCTAATATGGTGTTGCTAGGGTCTAATAAGCAGTTGCTAGGCTCCACTGTAGCTAAATAGGATTTCCCCATTGAAATGAATGGGATTTTTTTAGCAGTAAAAAGTGAAATATCTCTAAAAGTACAAATTATTTCAAAAATTCAAATGGTAGCCAATATGTCCTAAGTAGGCTGAACGTTATAGAGTTGGAACGGAGTTTCTAGCTAAAAGTATGAATTTTCCCCATTGAAATGAATGGGATTTTTTTAGCAGTAAAAAGTGAAATATCTGTAAAAGTACAAATTATTTCAAAAATTCAAATGGTAGCCGACATGTCCTGAGTAGGCCGAACGTTGAAGAGTTGGAACGGAGTTTGTAGCTAAAAGTATGAAGGACTAGTTAGGGGCCAAAAAACGGTCCCAAAAACGGTGAAGATAACACAATAATGTATCTCCCCTTTGAAAAGCTTTTAAAAACACAAATCCTACAAATGGTCTCCTAAGTGGGCGCTGGCGTCTGACAGCAAATCTTGCGAACGTCCTATGTTTACTGGTGCTAGATGTCTCTGTCCCGTTGCTGGGACAGAGAAAGGAAGATAATAAAGTACATTTTCTCCTGATTTGTCTCTCTTTCAAATTTGAGTATGAGCATATTGGGAATATTGTGTGGTTGTAACGATTGGGTCCAATATTTAGTTCAGGGACCATGGGGCTAAATAATGGTTCAGAAGCCGTGTTCACGTTCACTCTTCCATTGGAAGTAATGGACTTCCGGTCTCCTAAAAAGGCGTCCGCCTACTTCCCACAGATACAGGAATTAAATTGGAGATGAGTCTTGCTATTTTTGTCTTGCCTATTGCTCTGATCATAGGACTGGATTTGAAGGCCGTATATTGGTCTGAAAATCTAGTTAAAATAAAATATCCTATAAGGAAGTTCACTGAGTGCTGGTGATGATTTTCCTGGAATATTTTTAGAGCCATGCACCCGGTAAAAGGGTTACATGTCGGCTTTCCGACATGTCGCCTTTCCGACGGTTACTAACCCTATACCTAACCCTAACCCTAACCCTAACCGCACGCGGAAGCCACTAGTCGGAGTAGTGAGATGTCTGAATGGAAGGAGCACCCCTGGTAAAAGAACTGTCAGCAGGTACGAGTGCTCGCAAGTTACCAGTTTGAAATCTGCCATTACATGCTAAGTAGTGAGTGAAATTACAAAATTCTGCCCAGCTGTTTCCAATACTAATTTATTAATTACATGGGCTTCTTTCACACAAATTCAATTTGGGTATGCAGTAGCTCAGGAGTTACAGCATCTATGTGTGAATCAGACATTCCCTGGTTCAAACCTCAGCTTATCCAGGCGTGCCTTCTCTTGATTTTGTGATTTCTGTGTCCCTGAAACACTCTCTGAGGCTAGAAAGCATCTTATTAGTTGTGGTGCTACTACCCTCCCGTTACACTCACAATACCAAAATACATCTTCTAAACGCAAGCATGGTTAATTATTTTTTCTAAAGGTTATTCTTTGTCTTTTCACTTTTGTGGGGATTGGGAGACATGTTTTAATTCTTTGCAACAGATCTCCCAAAACAACATAGGCCTACTAATGGACTCAATAATCACATATACTGTATAATTTGAGTAAAGGAGGGAATAATGAGGGAATGACTTGAAGGATACTGAAGGTTCTCCAGGGCTACGTTATCGATGGTTCCCAAGCTGTTGTACACCAGAGTGCTGCTGAGCAGAACTGCCATGGCAAAGATCCAGTTGTCATTCTTTGGATTGCCCTGAAACCAAAAGTGAAACCATTGCATTTGTTAATTAAGTCACTGTTGTTAAATATAGTGCATAGTTTATAACCCTTTTATGTTCCATCTAGAATTACGGGACTGGAGGTCCGGTCACAAGAACGATCTTGGCATTTTGAACTCAAGTAACCATGGATCAAGAAGCTCGTAGAGGGCTCCTCTTTCTTGATTTTCCCTAAATATGTCACATACACACTTGCCTCTTTAAGATTTCAAAATGATTTTATGGAAAAAAAATATCACCACGTTTTCCAATCAAATGCGGTCAAATCTTACCAGACGAGCTGAGCGTCTGTAAAATGTTGTCAAAGTGTGGTGCTTGTTATGTTGATGTTGATACAATCCTCCTTAAGTGCGTTACAAAATATCCAGGTTTGTTTCACTTTTCCTTATTACAAAACTTGTGAAACTGCATGCTGTCTTTTACATTCTGTTCCAAATTAACAGCACAGCTCTGAGGCGGAATTACCGTGTAGCCACGTCATCCCGACAAACAGACCGCTAGTGGCTAGGAGACTATACTGCCTTTGTAACACGTCACCGATCATCCTTGGATAACAGTCGGGTCGCTAATCTGCCATGAGCGCGAGGGCTGCGCTGGCCTGCGCTGTTGCCCTATCTCTGCAGTCTGCAGCCAGCGAAATTAATACATTTTACATGCATTGCTAGGTTGGATTGGATATGCTACTTGTCTTAGTTGGATTAAACCCAAACAGCAGAGCTGCCAACTCTCACCCTTTGAGAGTGAGAGTCACGCAATTTAACCTCTTCTCACGCCTCACGCCACACTTGCCATTTCTCACGCTTTTTCCCCCCTCTCACAGCAAAAAAAAAAAAAAAAAGAGCAACCGGGTGTAAAACGGAAGCCTCGTCCTAAAACACACTGCCACCCTTTTTTCGCGGACCGTGGCCGCCGCATTAGACCGGGGGCGAGGGTGTTTTAGGACGACTTTTCCAGATTTGGGGAGGTGCGCTGCGCCACGGTTCACAAGACGCTCGTCTGTCACTAATACAAACCAATCAGAGGCAGCTTAAGGCGGGTCATTGCGTCTCTCTAGCCAAGGAGAAGGATTTAAGGAAGCACAACACTTTGGTGGAGAAATTAAAAAAGTATACAACGTGAAACGCCGACCGATGCGTCTGTGTCAGCGCCTCAATATGCCGTGACTGATTCTGAAGCGGGTCAAACGGTAGATAACTTAACCACCTCCTTTCTACAAACACATTATCTTTACAAATCATTTTATTGAAATGATGGGTCTGACTACATGAGACTTAAACGTTACACAGGCTGCTGGTGAGCAGCATACATGTTGCTGGTGGGTTTAACAACACACTGTGACTAGCAGTGTTAGTCAAATCACTGGTTCTCAACCTGTGTGTCGGGACCCACAAGGCCCAGGGGGGTCCGCACGTATTGCTTTTGTTGGGGGGGGGGGTCCCCAGATGACAGTAAAGTGATCATTTTTTTAAAGACCTTTTTAATACAAAAAAAAGAAGGAAGAAATGAAATATAAAATAGCATTACTGCATGAAAAGTAATCAACAAACAATACTATAGGAAATTGTAATTTGTGAAAATAGCTGATCTACAAGCTCACAACACATCATATCTCGGCATGTTGGGAGTTTGTAGATCGGCTATTTTTACTCTTATAGTGTGACACTCTTGTATGATGAAGTAGGGCAGTGGTTCTCATACTTTTTAATTTCATGGACCCCCAGTTTAATAAGCCACGGACCCCCATTTGATACCTCTTTGCTATCTCTGGGACCCCAATCTATACTAAGAAAGAGTGTACAAATGGAACAATCTCATGGTTAAAGTCATGTAACTCCTCAAGGACCCCTGGGGGTCCCCGGACCCCAGTTTGAGAACCGCTGAAGTAAGGCATTAATTTATGAAAAAAATTAAAATTGAAATATGGAAATACAAGGTTTCGGCCTGACAGCGAAGATATATATATGATTTAATCATTTGCATTTATCCATCAAAACATTATGTTTATTTGTATTTATTCATTTCCTTCACTTGCTGACGTGCTGCTGCGCAACAGGGAAGATATCCGCCAGGCCAGGTGACCCTACCCAGGCCCATGAAATTGATAGGCAGTCTACAGTATAGCCAATTAGAATGAAATCTGCTAAAACTGACTCATACACTAATACAGAACCATATATAGGCAAAATATTGTCTCTGACTCTCTGTCGGTTAGGAAAACTGTTTACCTTTTATTTTAAAACAATTTCAAATGGTGAAAAAAGCCAACCTACGAGCTATAATTATTAAAAATTAAGAAATACTACATTTTAAATAGTGAAAAATACAGAAAATAGGGGAAAATACATAAAATCTCTAATCTGTGATTCTAATGTGATTAATGTGACCCCTACAGTCAGTGAAGTCCAGGGCTGAATGTGACAAATATTGAGACAAATAGGCTATAACCCAATACATAATTTTATGAAATAAATGGGTTATATTTTACAGATACAGTATTCTTGTACTATATTAAAATTAAATCATCCTTAACCTTCAAGTTAAATTCATTATTTCCGTGGACTTAAAAATCATCGTTTCATTTGATGGCCTTCTTTTTGATTGGCCTTTATTACAGGCCCTACCAGCCTGTAGGGGGAGGTAGAGAGTCACATTATAATACCAGCCTGTAGGGGGAGGTAGAGAGTAACATATTATAATACCAGCCTGTAAGGGGAGGTAGAGAGTAAAATTATAATACCAGCCTGTAGGGGGAGGTAGAGAGTAACATTATAATACCAGCCTGTAAGGGGAGGTAGAGTGTAACATTATAATACCAGCCTGTAGGGGGAGGTAGAGAGTCACATTATAATACCAGCCTGTCTACCAGCCTGTAGGGGGAGGTAAAGAGTCACATTATAATACCAGCCTGTAGGGGGAGGTAGAGAGTAACATATTATAATACCAGCCTGTAGGGGGAGGTAGAGAGTAACATAGTATAATACCAGCCTGTAGGGGGAGGTAGAGAGTAACATATTATAATACCAGCCTGTAGGGGGAGGTAGAGAGTAACATATTATAATACCAGCCTGTAGGGGGAGGTAGAGATTAACATAGTATAATACCAGCCTGTAGGGGGAGGTAGAGAGTAACATATTATAATACCAGCCTGTAGGGGGAGGTAGAGAGTAACATATTATAATACCAGCCTGTAGGGGGAGGTAGAGAGTAACATAGTATAATACCAGCCTGTAGGGGGAGGTAGAGAGTAACATATTATAATACCAGCCTGTAGGGGGAGGTAGAGAGTAACATAGTATAATACCAGCCTGTAGGGGGAGGTAAAGAGTAACATATTATAATACCAACCTGTAAGGGGAGGTAGAGAGTAAAATTATAATACCAGCCTGTAGGGGGAGGTAGAGAGTAACATTATAATACCAGCCTGTAAGGGGAGGTAGAGTGTAACATTATAATACCAGCCTGTAGGGGGAGGTAGAGAGTCACATTATAATACCAGCCTGTAGGGGGAGGTAAAGAGTCACATTATAATACCAGCCTGTAGGGGGAGGTAGAGAGTAACATATTATAATACCAGCCTGTAGGGGGAGGTAGAGAGTAACATATTATTATACCAGCCTGTAGGGGGAGGTAGAGAGTAACATATTATAATACCAGCCTGTAGGGGGAGGTAGAGAGTAACATATTATAATACCAGCCTGTAGGGGGAGGTAGAGAGTAACATAGTATAATACCAGCCTGTAGGGGGAGGTAGAGAGTAACATATTATAATACCAGCCTGTAGGGGGAGGTAGAGAGTAACATATTATAATACCTTTGCTCTAAGTGAAACCTGTGTCCAAACCCAATGTTGAATAAATGTGACTAACAATAGCATAATGTAGTCGTGTTTTTCATCAGAATTAATGAATAAATGCAATTATTAACACTATATAAGCATGAGGGGACAGGGAGACAGGGAGAGCAGCTGGCATGGGGGTGAAGACATCAGTCTTAATGTTAAATTCCTCTAAATCAGCGTTAAAAAGGGCCCTTTTTAAATTTTGGGCCCCCAAATTTTTTTTCGCCACAGTTAAAGTCTCACTCTTAGAAATTTCTGAAAGTTGGCAGCCCTGCCAAACAAGTGGCTCAATATTAGCCACATATTCTTGCTAGTCAAAATGATCTCTAAACTACAAAGCATCCATCCATAGTGATCTATCATAAAGATCAGCTGTAGAATGCTGCTCCACGACCCACTGAATGTAACCCGAGTGTGTCGGTCATGGTCATTATCGATTCGTTCAAAAGCACTAGTTCTTTGCCGTGAACGAGCTCGTTCACTTTCTGAAACTGTTACGTTCACGATATCGTGCACGCCCCCATCCCCTCCCCCCGTACACAGGACGGGAGGTACGTGCAACGTAAAAAAAACGCTCCCGCGATGGTGTTTTCTGGTTGCAACCAGACTATAGTAATAGATACTTATTAGTGCAACCAGACTATAGTACTCTACCGACTTAATTCTTCCACTTTATTCTAGATAAACTTTATTTCATCGTGCTTTATCTCCCACAGTTTTTTTTTCCCAATTTCGTGCTGTATGTCAAAATCACCGGCTTCATCGGGAATCCAGGGCTTGTACTTTGCTAAGAGATAGGTTGTATAGTTTAATTGATAGTGATTTATTAGTGCATTAAATGTCCCCATCCACTTTAATGGGAAAATGAAAAAACTCAAATTCAAGTATTTTTTTCTCAGAAACCGTAAGGGCTAGAGTTACAAGACTTGGAGGGGAGGTTCATAATTTAGTGTGAAATTATTAAAAGAAAAATGATATCATTCGGCCACATGGTGGTGCTATAAAAGCCCACTTTACGTTTTGGCCTATAACTCTTGAACTCTTGAAAAAATCTTTACCCCTGGATTCCTTGGGTCATGACGCAACTCCCCATATAGGCCACGCCCATTTGCGTCAGGATAGATTTTCCGCCATTTTGAATTTTCTTCAAAACACTTTTAGCTCCTCCTCCCACATATTTTGTCCAAATTTCACAAAAATTGGTTCACATGATCTCTGGGCCCATGCGATAAACATATCCAAACGGCATTTTGATAGTCCTTACCGTCCGTAAATGGCTTCCAAAGTTAGTGGGAGGGGCCCGTTTTACCAAAAATGCCAGAAATCATGAACGAAACGTCCGGTCAATCCCAAATTTGAATCACATGTCGAGGGTGGTTTACTCAACGAATCCCCAAAAGCAGTTCCACTTTGACCATAGGGGGCGCCACAAATGCACAAAACGTAACCGTTTGATGCAAAAACCTGATTTTTGGGGGGATCAATCCTTTCAAAATGAAATAAAAGCGATCTCAGGAGTGACGTGACAATATGATTGGCCCCTTACATTTGTGGGAGGGGCCTATTTATTTAGTGGGAGGGGCCTATTTCCTAAAATCAAAACGGCACGGATCACGAAGGCGGGATCCGATCGGCACCCGATTCGAATGGCACGTCGCGCGGCCTCCGACGGTATTCCTACCGCCGTATCCCTCGAGTCCCGGCGCCCGCGACCGGCGACCGGCGTCGGCGCAACCACACTTTGCAATTTCCCAGAATTGCGACGCGTCTAGTTTCTTTCGTCCTTTATTATAGATAAACTTTATTTGGATTCGCTATTTCTCCCACAGTTTTTTCTTCCCAATTTCGTGCCATATGTCAAATTGACCGGCTTTACCGGGAATCGTGCGCTTGTACTTTGCTAAGAGATTGGTTACATAGTTTAATTGATATTGATTTATTAGTGCATTACATTTCCCCATCCACTTTAATGGGAAAATGAAAAAAACAACCATTCAAGTATTTTTTTCTCAAAAACTTTAAGGGCTACAGCTACGACACTTGGAGGGGAGGTTCATAGTTTATTGCCAAATTATTTAAAAAATAATTACACCAGTCAGCCACATGGTGGCGCTATAATAGCCCACTTTACGTTTTGGCCTATAACTCTTCAACCGTGGGTCGTAGAAAAATCCCCTGGATTTCTTGGGTCATGACGCAACTCCCTATATAGGCCACGCCCAAAAAATGTAACCGTTTGATGCAAAAACATGATTTTGGGGGGGATCAATCCTTTCAAAATGAAACGTAAGTGATCTTAGGAGTGACGTGACAATACGATTGGCCCGTTACATTTATGGGAGGGGCCTATTTCTTTAGTGGGAGGGGCCTATTTCCTCAAATCAAAACGGCACGTATCGCTAATGCGGGATCCGATCGGCACCGAATTCGAATCGCACGTCGCGCGGCCTCCGACAGTACTCCTCCCGGCGTATCCCTCGAGTCCCGGCGGCCTCGACAGGCGACCCGCAACCCGTCGGTCGCGACCCGCGACTGGCGACCCGCGACCCGCGGTCGCGACCCGCGACCGGCGACCCGCGGCCGACGCATCTAACGCGTCGACGGCCAAGTGGACCAACTAGCAATTGACTCGAAAACGCGTCGACGGCAGTCAAAGAGTTAATACCCGGCGATCAGTCCTGCCATTCCAACTGCAGCGCATAGAGTTATAGCTGCAGCTTCAACAACTTCACAGTAACATAACTCTCCTTCCGGCGGTCGTCCCTTCACAATAAAGTGTCTCCCCTTTACCACCAAATGCACCACATTTTACACTGGTTATTTTTAGCAGGAAATAGGTGTAACTTAACAGTGTGTGTATTTCAGAGCCGTACACGGCTCTGGTGTATTTGTGGGAGAGAGAAAGCGAGCGAGAGATAGAGCCCATAATCTCCCTGGTCTATTAATATTATTTTAATCGTTGTCATTCTTTAAAACTAAAGTAACGAGCCTGTTTTGAAAATGTAAGGAATAAAAAGTACAGATACTTGTGTTAAAATGTAACGAGTAAGTAAAAAGTAGTCAAAAACTACATAAGTTCAGTAACAAAGTATTTGAAGTAACAAAGTACTTGTACTTCGTTACTTCCCATCTCTGCTGTTAGTGTTTATATTTGTTCATGTTCGCTAATTAAAATGTGTTCTGTCGAGGAGATTGGGTCTTCGTGGGTGTGGATCTGACCCACATCCTCTTCCCCCATGATGAAGATGAGCGGGCCCGAGGTCCGCCAGACATGATTGCATCAGAACGGCCTACACCATAACTTCCTCGTATCAATGACTTGCTGTTTCTGACAACATACTGTATGTTATGACCCGTTGCTATGGTGTTAGCTACAATAGGGGACTTTTGGGGAAGCAAGGCCATATTAGGCTTGTCGGATGTAATCAAATTGTATAAATACTGCTGTATAATTCTGTTCGGGGGGTTGGTTGGTAAAGGAGCCTGGTGTGCGTATGAGGTGTCAGAATGTTCCCCCGACTTACGATCGGGCAAGGGACATAGCCTTGTACGGAGCTTCTCCCATATCCCCCCCCCCCCCCCCCCCCCCAATATTCTATTGGGCTCTCTCCTTTTAGATCGTCTTGGTGACCAGACTGTTGTTTGGAGCGATATTTAATTTTGCTGTATTCGGTTAGAATCTTGGCATGCCCATAATCTAGTTAAATAAATAGAGAATTCTGTCAGCTCATTACCGATTGCTGGGTCGCGTTATCTTAGGTAGCCCATGGCATGGTAAGGATGGATATTTTCCAGATTTAACATTCAATCAAGAATTCTAGGCAAGCCCGTATCTTGGTTGAATAAGTTGTCTGGGGATATTTTCTGTCTGTGCCGGGCACCTTATAGATTGAGGACTTGGAGATAGAGCTTTGGGGTCTGTTGTCTGTTTTACCAGAAATGTTACCTTTTCCTTTCATATGTTATACTATTTATTGCCATACCCTGTATTACTTTGAGTTTTAAAATAAAACTCGTTTTTCTACGAGACCAAGTAACCTGTGGGTTCAACTTCCTCACCGTGGACCATGGGTGAGTGTGTGTACGCAGTGTCTATTAATAGAACTAGATATGAGGGCCCTCACATCTAGTTTAACAAATAAAAAACACATCATTACGAAACAAAAAAGCAAAAAAGCAAAAAACTAAAAACATAAAAAAATAAAAAAATAAAAGACACATCATTACGAAATGTGATGTGTTAAATTATCATCGTACCACCATTCGTCATCGTCCAAAAACATTTCGTAACATTTCGATTCTGTCATCCCTTCTAAATAGTCAATTTCCTCCTCATCCTTCAATGGTGTGGCTAACAGTCTGATACTGTCATCATCCTTATTGTCGATCGATTTCTGTGGACTGGAACTTTGCCTTTTGTCAGGACCTTCGGGTTTCAGCTTCTTTGAGGGTGTTCTCGAATAGTGTTCTATCTCTGTGGGCTGTCTGTGGGCTGTCATTCTTTCTAAATAGTCTATGTCCTTGTCGTCTTTTTTAGGAGTCACCTCTCTTCCAAGTCCTTGTGATTGTGAATCACTGGTGCCTTCTGGACTTATCCCCAAATTGTCACAATCCTCTGCATTGAAGTGTCTTTTCTTGGCCTTTTGTTTAATGGTAATTTCCATCCTTACTTCCCCTGCTTTTGAGCAGTTGACCAAATATTTAAAATGATAAGGTAAATCTGAAACCTTGCTCATGTTTAATTATGAAGGACGGCAGCCTTTTGACGGTCTAGTTATAGCTCTGCGGCACGCCTCCTGACAGGAACCAGTAGGCGTGAGCACATTACGCCCGTGCTGGCCTCACTCCACTGGCTACCTGTTCGCTTCAGAATTGATTTTAAAATTCTATTGTTTGTTTTTAAATCCCTGAATGGCTTGGCACCACAGTACCTCTCTGACCTCATAAAGGCCTATACCCCCCCAAGGTCACTGTGGTCTGCCGGCCAGCTAAACCTCGAGGTCACAGTAAAGACCAACTTAAAGACCAGAGGCGACCGAGCCTTTGCTGCCATAGCCCCCACACTATGGAATGCGCTCCCCCCCATGTTAAAAGGGCCCCCACCATTGAGACTTTTAAATCTCGGCTCAGCACAGTCTGAGGCAGGTTTCGGGGCAAATGGAGTTATTGTGTGTTGAGCTGATGGACATATTTCAAAATATGATGGATATATGATCAATATAACATTAGTTATAAAGCTCTAAATATTGATTGATAGATTGAAGTTTTTATTGACAGAAAACATATTCTTGTTGTAGGGCCGAAACCTAGAAATTATGCATTTATGACAAATTATCTAACAACTTTACAGAAATAAAACTGCATTGCTGCCTAAATGCATACAATATACATGATCAATATAGATTACTATACTCATACATACTCATATGAGTGAGAGACAAACACATCTCTTTTTTTCCCCTTCTCCTCTGAAACTCTCACACAAAAAGTGTTTGGTTTAACAATACAGGAGGACAAGGCTCCATTTAGAAAGATAGAAGGTATATTTATAAATGCAATCTGTTCGATAATTATTACGATTATTGTGCTTCAGAATTTAACAGCATGGAGCAGTATCCAAAAGTAACCCTTGTAGGGTAATAATCCTTTAATTATTTGTATAATTACTCATTGTAATGTGGTTTGAACGTGAAACAAAAGAACATCTTACCTTCTCTACGTCTCCCAGTCCCTCTGTATCCAGCAACACCAGAGTATGGTCAGCCTTTTTGGGGTGAGGCACACACCACATCCAGACTCCCTTGGTCTTGGACTGGATGGTGGATCCCAGGGGGAATCCTTGTGGATGGAGTACAAACACAATTATATAAAATTATAATTCAACTACACTGTCTATATAGATTCAGAGTCTGTAAAGGGCAAATAGCAATAATTATAAACTGCAGCTCATCAGTTCGATTCTCTGTACTAATGCTGTGTTCACACCGACGTGAAGCTGGACATAAAAAATAGCAGAAATCCATTTGAATTAGCGTTTTTTGATCAAACTGGGCGTGTCCAAGTACCTGTCACTCAAGTCTCCATGCTGCGGCGGGGAGATCTCCACTTGCTCACCGAGAGCAGAGCAGAGCAGGTCAGAGTGATCTGTTGTGATTTGTAGGTGTCTCGGTGATAAAGGTTATTATAAATTTATGACAGTATGTAGTAACTTTAATATTCGTTTTGTGTGGGTGTGTGCAGTCCACTTCGGCCTCCGGCGTTCATCTACCCAGCTCCGCCCGGTGAGAACCGGGCAAGGGGGACCACGGCGGACCGTGTGACAGTCCGCCCCCAGCCGGCTCTCCTCTCCCCGGGATGAGCTGGTGGAGAGAGGGGCCTCACGGAACATAACCAGTTTTAACTGCTTTCACGACTTGTTGGTCACATATCCTTTTATTTCAGACCATAAATATGCCACGTTCTTGCCAAATCACCATTAATATTACATATACTGTACAGCCGTTATTTAAAAAAATATATTTTTCTTTCGGACACCCCATCTCCATGTCTGCTCCGAGACAAGATTTTACTTTCTTTTTGGCTGAATGAGCTAGTCCCCGCCTACTCAGATCATGCTGTGCTCTGATTGGCTAGAATTGACTGCTCAAAAGGCAAAAAAAAGCAGCTTCAAGGATGAGGTCTGGGGAGAAAAAAGCACGCTTTTCTATTTACGCTTTTAAAAGCTCATCAAAAAATGTAAAAAGCTGATTTGCATAGAGATAACATTGAAAATAAAAGCTGATTCATTGTTCGGTGTGAACACAACATAAAACTGTAAAATTGTATTGCCTCTGTCAAAATAAAATACACATTTTATTTCCAAGTAATTATTGCCTCGATACAAATGTAAGTGACTTAATTGAGGAGTATGTGACAGGCATAGGCAGCTTTTAATTGGAGACTAGAAAGTACTGTTCCTGAAGAAACAGTGTGGGATCGCTAAGAATGTTGATGGTATTGAGTATTGATATTGTTAGTAGTGTTAAAGGTTTGAAAGGTTTAAAGTTCTAAAAGTTTGAATGGTTTGAATGGTTTGAAAGGTTCTAAAGGTTCTAAAGGTTTGAAAGGTTCTAAAGGTTCTAAAGGTTTGAAAGGTTCTAAAGGTTCTATAGGTTTGAAAGGTTATACAGGTTTGAAAGGTTCTAAAGGTTTGAAAGGTTCGAAAGGTTCTAAAGGTTTGAAAGGTTCTAAAGGTTTAAGAGGTTCCAAAGGTTTGAAAGGTTCTAAAGGTTTGAAAGGTTTGAAAGGTTTGAAAGGTTTGAAAGGTCTGAAAGGTCTGAAAGGTTTTAAAGGTTTTAAAGGTTTTAAAGGTTTTAAAGGTTCTAAAGGTTCTAAAGGTTCAAAAGGTTTGAAAGGTTCTAAAGGTTTGAAAGGTCTACGGTTCTAAAGGTTTTGTCGGTGTTGAATAGTGTAAAATGTAGTTTTCTAGGTGGTTGCTAGGGTCTAATTGGTGGTTGCTAGGGTAAAACAGGTGGTTGCTAGGGTAAAACAGGTGGTTGCTAGGGTCTAATAAGCGGTTGCTAGGGTCCAATAGGGGGTTGCTAAGGTCTAATATGCAGTCTATATGGTCTAATATGCGGTTACTATGGTAAAACAGGTGGTTGCTAGGGTAAAACGGTGGTTGCTAGGGTGTGATAGGTGGTTGCTATGGTCTAATATGGTGTTGATAGGGTCTAATAAGCAGTTGCTAGGCTCCACTGTAGCTAGATAGGATTTCCCCATTGAAATGAATGGGATTTTTTTAGCAGTAAAAAGTGAAATATCTCTAAAAGTACAAATTATTTCAAAAATTCAAATGGTAGCCAATATGTCCTAAGTAGGCTGAACGTTATAGAGTTGGAACGGAGTTTCTAGCTAAAAGTATGAATGTCCCCATTGAAATGAATGGGATTTTTTTTAGCAGTAAAAAGTGAAATATCTCTAAAAGTACAAATTATTTCAAAAATTCAAATGGTAGCCGACATGTCCTGAGTAGGCTGAACGTTGAAGAGTTGGAACGGAGTTTGTAGCTAAAAGTATGAAGGACTAGTTAGGGTCCAAAAAACGGGCGGAATATGGTATATAATATTAAATAGTGAAGATAACATTAGTGTGATCGCTTTAGCGATCCCACAATTACAACACGAACATTCTTTGTAAAGACACACAAGTTTTGTAGCCTACATAGCCTTACCCAGCTGATAACTCAGTATACAAGGGTATGCCCTACTACTCACACCATCATAGACCTAGTGACCTTAAGTGATCTCAATATAATTTTCTGCACTCGTAAAATTCATAAAACTGAAGTTAACACAATCATATGCAGAAGAATGAAACACTACTCTAATGAAGCTCTAACAACAGCCCAGGAGAAAATGGACTGGTCCAATGTTTAAAGTGTGCATCGGCTGAGGACGCCTGGTCTTCTTTTAAAGCTGCATTTGTGTCTGTTCTTGATAGCAGAGCACCAATAAAAGCGGTAAGGGTCAAAGCCCATACTGAACCTACTGATGCATGGATGCATAGAAATCCTGAATGCTATCAAACTCAGAAACAAAAGCTACTCTGCAAAAAACAGTAATGTGCAACTGCACACATCTTCTTCTTTTGGTTGCCAATGCGCAACCCCAATGGCACCTTCCCGCGACCCCAAAGTGGGGTCCCGGGAAGGTGCAATGGCACCTTCCCGGGACCCCACTTTGGGGTTGTCAATTGGCAACCAAAAGAAGAAGATTTTTTTGGTCAAGAAACGGTAGGTCGCAGCTCTGGTCGCGACCAGAGCCATTTATTAGAGGGTTACGCCAGCTCCGTTCACTTCATCAGGCCAGCTCTACATAGGTAGCCTTCTATTGGCGAATAGTGACAAAGCCCTGAACAGGAAGTTTATGGACTGGAGTCTATGAGTGTTTGTCACTATTTCGAGTTACAGGAACCACGTGACCGGCGCTATGAGGGAAATTTCCCTCATAATATCGGGTTGTGGTATAAAAAAGTTTGAGAACCCCTGCTCTATATAGATCATATCCATACTCACTGTGAAAACCTAGGGGTTCAAAAAGACCCATTCTCATTTAAACCAGTCAAAACTGAAGATGTGCTAAAAAAAGAAGAAGCTCATCACCCTTCAGCCATTGGCTATGACAACATCCCCACCAAATTCCTCAGAGAGAGATTAATTCACGAACAGATCTACAGCTATCTCGACATGTGTTGAGATAGCTGTACCAACTGCAGTTTGAATTACACTCTGGTTTCAGAACATCCCACTCCACTGACACATGCCTACTGTACTTGACCGACTACATCAAACGCGAGGTAGACTCGGGCAATTACTGCAGCATCGTCATGGTGGACCTCCAAAAGGCGTTTGACACTGTACATCATTCTATTCTACTGAATAAGCTGAAGGCGATTGGTTTTGATAACACATCTGGATGAAATCCTACCTCGAGGGAAGAGAACAAGTGGTTGAAACATTTTTAATGGCTGTCAGCCATTCGCAGTACAACTACAGCCGCCTTGCAAGACATCACTGGTGTTGTAGATAGCCTCAACAGGTAGCTGGGAATTCATTTTTTTTTGTATAATGACAGCTAACAACCATTTTACCTGTCGGTTTCAGCATGATAGGAAACATTAACACTTGTGTTGTCTTCAGGTCAAAAATTACCGGGCAGCATCTGTAACAGCAGGGGGGGGGGAAATGAAATTATCTTTTTTCAACTTGATATTTGATGGCTTTTCCTATAGTGAAAGACGTATGTGGCAATAAAAAAAATAACTGATTGTATTTCCACTGATTCAGTCACATTCCTTGAGCCCTAAAACCTAGAGTTAGACACCAAAACCACCTTTCTAGGTTATAGTCATTGTAGCCATTTAAGCTCCTGGCAGCCAACTTGGACGCCATCTTCAAAATGACATCTTTCCAGAATTTTTCTAGATTTGTAGTATGTTCTTAAGCCTAGAGGTACCAGAATTCTTCTCTATCAATTTATTTGGAGTTAAGTGATTTAAAAAAACATTTTAACCCGTCCAATTTTCATATGGGGCTGTAAGGATTTTTGCCCACATTTTTGCGAGGGGCATGGGAGCTCAATTTGTTACTTAAAGAATTTATTTGGAGTTAAGTGATTTAAAAATATATATTAGCCCATCTAATTTGCATATGGGGCTATAAAACGTTTTGCCCACATTTTTGGGAGGGGCATGGGAGCTCAATTTGTTATTTAACCTTCATAGATGACAAATCCACTGAAAAAAACCTCTCCGCGGTCACGGAACTTCTGGAAATAACCCAACTATTGGTCAGGAGTATGTACCAGAAGCGTAGCCAGCGATGGGCAAGGCGGGCAGTTGCCCGTTCACTATTATGTAGTTATAAATGACTTAAATGTTTGGTCATGGTTTTTAACTATCACTTATACATATTTGATATTTAATAGATGAGCATACATTAAATACTTTTTTCATAGTTTATATTATAAATACTAAGCCAACTATTAACATTTGTGAATGATCTATGAACTAGTTATAAGGGATAGCTATTCCAAAGTATTACCCATACAACTGATGTCTGTGTGAATCTGAAACAGGGTTTTAATGTTAAAGACCTTGAATCAAACAATCTTCCTTGGAAAAACAATCATACATACAATATATAAATAAATAAACAAACAAAATGATGGCACAGATTAGGCCTACTACTGCTGATGACAACAAAGTAATATTAGTTGGACAAATGCCAATGTATCTAGAGTGACTTAAAGTGTATGAGTGGAGTGAAGTTCAGTGCTTTGCTCAAGAATATTATGACAAACAAACAAAAAAAACTAAACAAAAAAGCACTTGGTTATGTTTAGTATCAGACCTGTGATCTTCAGGCTATGACAAGTTTATAGATAAATCATGGGGTGTAAGAGAATGTAGGCTACACAGCGTATTTAAATTTGGGTCAGTTGCACAATGTGTTCTTGATTCAATATGATTCTTGTAAAATAGACCCAGCTCATGAAGTTTGGAAGCCAATTATAGCAAAACGCTATTGAAAAGCTGTTTGATTTGTATTTATCACAAGACACGACAGATAATGTACATTAGAGTCCCTATGTGACCTGTTAATCTTTGCCAAATCACAAATACGCACATCCCATTCACTGTGTCGCTCAATCACTCAACATGACATTTAATACAGGTCGTCCACACCTCAAACTAAATAGCAAACAATCCACAGATGACTTTCAGTCAACATCATTGCTTTGTCTTTAAGTATGAAACACTGTCATGCATGCATGAGGCTGAGGAAAGATCATTATTATAATTAATGTACAAACCTGTTCCCACACCCTGATGTGAAGCCTACCACTGAGCACAAGTATTCATACAATGACAGACAGACAGACAGACAGACAGACAGACAGACAGACAGACAGACAGACAGACAGACAGACAGACAGACAGACAGATTGATGAGGGTAATACTGGTAACAGTGTACCACTACAGGCTTTTTGAGTTCTTTAGTAAACAAGGTATGGGTCACATAGAAGTGAAATAAAATGTCCTCTGTTTCTCTTGGCCGTGTCTGTCAGGTGATCTGGCTGTTCAAATATATTATTGAAGGAATGAATTAACCACTTAAACCCTCTAGTCAACTCAATCTGAGTTGGGTCTGTACTTGGTCCACTCGTTTTTTCCCCTCTACTGTCTTTTCACCAAAAATAGCCGAAAAGCCTAAAAAGAGTGCAGGGTCAGTTGGACACTGTATTCTGATTCATGATTATTTGCTTATTTAATTTTTTTGTAAAATAGATGCCATAATGTTAGGAAGCCAATGATAGCAAAACAATATTGACAAGCTGTTTGATTTGTAATTATCACATGACACAAGAGATCATGTGTACCAAATTGTGTCAATCTAGGAGAAAATTGAAAGGCCGGAACATTCAGTTAGGTTGAAATGGCCGTGGTCTTAAATATAGTAGATGCTTAATGAACTAAATTCACCTTTAACATACATTTAGAGTTTGAATCTATTATATTTGTTATCTTTCTCCATTTTATATCAAAACTGATGATAATCACAGATCATTATTCCCTGGGTTGAGACTTAGGGTCCCTATGTGACCTGTTAATCTTTGCCAAATCACAAACACGAACATCCCATTCAGTGTGTCGCTCAATCACTCAACATGACATTTAATACAGGTCGTCCACACCTCAAACTAAATAGCAAACAATCCACAGATGACTTTCAATCAACATCATTGCTTTGTCTTTAAGAATGAAACACTGTCATGCATGCATGAGGCCGAGGAAAAAAACCTGTTCCCACACCCTGATGTGAAGCCTACTGAGCACAAGTATTCATACAATGACAGGCAGACAGACAGACAGACAGACAGACAGATTGATGAGGGTAATACTGGTAACAGTGTACCACTACAGCAGGGATGGCAAACTCATTTTAGCTCAGGGGCCACATGGAGGAGGGCCAGAGGGCCGGACCGCCGGACCGGTAAAATCATGGCATAATAACTAATAATAACAATAACAACAACTTCAGATAGTTTTCTTTGTTTACTTTACTTAGTCTTAGTTAGTACAAGCACATTCTGAAAATGTAAACTTCACAAATAGGGATGGCCAAATGGAGACATTTTATTAACCGTTTACCGTTAGGCCTTACCGATTAATTAATCGATAACCGTTAAGAACTTTTTTTTTTTTTTTGCCAAAATACATTTTATTTCAAAGGGGCAAGTCTACACAGTTTGTTTTGTGTCTCCAGCAGAGTTTCTAGTGTCTCTATCTCTCTCTGGAAGAGGTTGCACATGAACTCTGCAGCCGCACTGAGGCGCTCCAACACAAACAATACCAATACAAAGACGAGGAAGAAGAAGAGGAAAGTGGAAGTTACGTGTGGTTGCAGGTGTAGACTTGGCCAAAAAACAATAAAAAAAAAATTGGCACAAAAAAAAAAACAGAAATACATTATTTAAAGAAAAAACTAATTTTGCTTTGCAAAATCATCTCGCAGGCCGGATTAAACTAGTTAGCGGGCCTGATCCGGCCCGCGGGCCGTATGTTTGACATCCCTGCACTACAGGCTTTTTGAGTTCTTTAGTAAACAAGGTATGGGTCACATAGAAGTGAAATAAAATGTCCTCTGTTTCTCTTGGCCGTGTCTGTCAGGTGATCTGGCTGTTGAAATATATCATTGAAGGAATGAATTAACCACTTAAACCCTCTAGTCAACTCAATCTGAGTTGGGTCTGTACTTGGTCCATTCGTTTTTCCCCCTCTACTGTCTTTTCACCAAAAATAGCTAAAAAGCCTAAAAAGAGTGCAGGGTCAGTTGGACAATGTATTCTTGATTCATGATTATTATTATTTTTTGTAAAATAGATGCCACAATGTTAGGAAGCCAATGATAGCAAAACAATATTGACAAGCTGTTTGATTTGTAATTATCACATGACACAAGAGATCATGTGTACCAAATTGTGTCAATCTAGGAGAAAATTCAAAGGCCGGAACATTCAGTTAGGCTGAAATGGCCGTGGTCTTAAATATAGTAGATGCTTAATGAAATAAATTCACCTTTAACATACATTAAGAGTTTGAATCTATTATATTTGTTAACTTTCTCCATTTTATATCAAAACTGATGATAATCACAGATCATTATTCCCTGGGTTGAGACTTATAGTCCCTATGTGACCTGTTAATCTTTGCCAAATCACAAACACGCACATCCCATTCAGTGTGTCACTCAATCACTCAACATGACATTTAATACAGGACAAAAGCAGATTGTGCAGGTTGAGATTGAAAACCCCAATGGTGGTTTATAAGGTTAATCTCACCTCATTTCACATCAAGAAATACAACACAAATAGAAAAAAGCTAACTAAAAGCAATTAAGCTAATACTACTACTGCTGTTACTACTACTACTACTACTAACAACTACTACTATAAAAATTGTCAAGAGCAAGCCCGTTGTCTCATGCTGTAGTAGATATAGCACAATCGATGGAGGAGGATGTGGGCTTTTGGTTGCACATGTTTGAACATTATTTGACTTTGTTTGCTGTTGCAATTGCAATTTTGAAATTACTCAATAATCTGTGCAGGACCGTGGACGTCATGTTCACATTTATCTGCCTGTAATGCTGTGTAACCTATTGTTCTTTTTTGAGAATTAATCATTATCTGTAATACCTGTTGTGATCATTTGTGTAATGAAAACCATACGTTAATTGGCTGCTTGCATAGTGTATAATAGTCCTATTATATCCACATTCCTTTTTTCTTGTTGGTGCAATAGCTCATTCTCAATAGACATATACCTCCCACTACATGAGTACAAATACAGTAACTAACCACACTAACTATAAACTAAAATGAATACTCCAAAGCAAGCATTAGTAATCACCTGAGCTATAAGGTTCCATTTTGTGGACTTTGGAACACACATCATTAGTGTACATTTGTCTATATAGTGAACATGCTCACCTTTTCTCTTCCCGGCCAGCTTGTTCATGAGGTAGGATTTCCCGGTACGGTACAGGCCCACTACTGCCACCACGACCACGTGTTGGTCAATCTGCTCTAGGATCGACAGGGCAATGGGGTCGATACACAGTTTACCATCGCTGTCAGTCTTTATCAGACATACTGGCTCCTTCATTGACACCATGATGGTCACTATAGTAGAGATACTACAACAAACAGAGAGGAGACATAAGGATAATACACTGCTACATAATGCTTAGAGGGGTATGACACACTAGTTTTATTTAGTAGTTTGTTTTCTGGTTCAGTTTAAAAACTACAGCAGAGCAACATGAAAAAAAAGATGGCCGGCTGCATAAGGCTGACCTTATACACAGTGATTTAAGCAACACAGCTACAGGGCTGACCTTAAGCAAACTGTGATTTAAGCAACACAGCTGCTGCTAATCAAATATGTGTTAGATTTAGGTTGACTACCGTCTATGTGTATTCACCCGCATAGCTCTGGGCACACCTAGTAATTTGATTAGATGCAGCAGCCTTGCTTACTAGCCTGCCATGTTTTGAATTCAGTCTTGAATTGAAATATTAAAACTAAACTAAACTAAACTAAACTAAACTAGCAAAAGCAAAGCAAAGCAAAGCAAAGCAAAGCAAAGCAAAGCAAAGCAAGGAGCACAGTTCCAATTGTTAATATTTGTAGACGTAATAGTAGTAAGTATTAGTACTACTATTAGGTTTTGTTTACTGTTAAATAAACAAAACCACTTCGCTACTCGCCGAAACAAAGGCTGTTTTGTGTTGTTGAAAGTCTATTCTCGGAGGTGGGAAGCCTGTTTATTTTATTGCAGTTGGAGCCCTCGCAGGGCAGTGGAATTCTCTGTCTATGAGCAGAGCCGAGTGCCTGGCAGGGCGTTAGAGAGAACTCGCTAACGCTCTGGACCAGGGCTACCCCCACAAGAAAAAACTCCTATATCTTCAAGTATCCAAAGTATGCAAATATGACATCATCTATGCTGTCTAGATGAAGTACAAAGTACATTTGTCAAAATGTTTAGATAAATGAATACTTTGAAATCCACCATTACATGCAACACATCAGACTTATCTCACTCACGTTCATATTAGGGCAGCACTCTCAGGAGATAGAGCCTTGCCCTTGGTGTCTAAGGTTGTACATTTAAGCTCTTAATAAACATGTTACAAGTAACATGTTATAAACATGTAAACAAACAACTATTCAGGCATTGGGCCTTTGACTTGCTATTTTTCCTGCTGTGCAGCAGCTATAATTTACCAACTAAAACAAGTAGGCCACTCTTGAATTACCTGAATATAACTCAAATGGATTAAAATTAAATTGGAAACAAAATATTCCTGGGATTACAGCAGTGGTGCGTTCTATCGTGTTACGCTATATACGTGTGACCTGCAGAAAATCTTCGTAGCCAAACGTCGCCCTCTACTAACCGTTTCATCCATTGAAAATGTGCTAGCGTATCTCCACGACCACACAAATGTCGTGCAGGAGAATGATTATCGTATCCCTCCGAAAAAACCTAGAGGACACCACTGGATTACAGTAACACACAATGTGCGTGTAATGCAATAGATGCCCCATAATAGTTTATTTATGAGTTAATTTCAAATGAAAAGAGGATAAAGACTTACCAGAGCAGATCACAAAGACGTTGTAGATTTTCTTTTTCTTTTTCTAACAGTCTGAGGTTATTAACGGTCTGAGTTTTCTAAAGTGAACTACACTTCTACTTGCCTAGCTTGTACAGAATACAATGTGCCCGTGTCTCAGGGGAGACGAGTCAAATGCAGATGACTGAGACAAAGCAGGTGCAGTTGAGTTAATATGAATTAAACAAGGCACAAGAGAACTAAGGAATTGAGCTGGTATAAATACACAGAGGAGATAGTGAGCAGCAGGTATGAAGGAATGCAGGGTGGCTGGATCTGATTGCTTGAGGGGAAATGAGGTGAGGTGACTGTAATGTGGCAAAGACTGACGTCTATCAAACATTGTTTGATAGACAGTTTTATCTGAAAATTAGACAATGAAAAAGACAATATATACAACATACAGTACAATGACTTAATAAACCCAATAAACATCCTCCAGGCATGAGGCATCTAGGTAAGTATTTCACGTATCCCTTCTTGTCTCCTTTTTTCAAAATCTCTTTATTAAAATGTTCTCAGATCCCATATCCTATTTCTTTCAAAAGTAGAATAACAGAATTATTAAAGCAGATATAACATAAGTTCTGAGACCTACTATTGCATATAATAGGTACAAGACAACTCATTTAAAAAAGACTATGCTACAGAACACCCCACGCAGACAAAAGAAAATATTTTTTCTCCCCTTCATATTCCCAATTTAGTAATTAAGCCAATTCCCAGTTCCCCTGCTTCTCTACAAGTGATCCATCCTTTCTTACGGTGAAGACATCGGAGGAGACTCGTAGTCTCCTCCGATGTCTTCACCCTCCCAATGACATCTTCTTTTCACCTGACAGTGAAGAGCCTCACTAGGGGGACGTAACGCATGTGGTGGTATAGACTATCCTCCCCACATTCACAACCCCCCCCCCCCCTTGAACAGGCGCCCTGACCATTTGTAGGGAATAGGGATCATCAATGCAGCGACAAAAATCATCCCTCCCTCCCCAATCGGCTTCCTACCCGCGATCACAGCCAATTATTTAATTCCTTTCTCAACATGGAATGTCAGCTAAGCATATTACATACAATATTATATTTCAATCAGGTTAGAGTTCAGTTCAAGTTGTTTCCTCGTCAACATTTTTTTTTAAATGTACAGTATGACTCAGTTCTGTTTCTGTGTTTTAATCCACGACTCAGTTCTTAAATTGAGCCTTAACTCAGTTAAGTCTAAAAAATAAAAAATAAAACACTCCCAACAAAGCCCAACACTCCTACCGTTCTGGCAGTGAGTTTCAATGGTCTGACCATGCAAAGTGGACCCTTACTATGTAGAACAGTTCCTTTCACTCAGTGTCCGTGGGCCTCCTGGCTTGTCATCTTGTATCACCAAGAACAGAGATCTTCACTGGATTTTTCCGACAAGGACAAAAACCATGACCTGTACAACAGGCCATAAAGAAAACAAACAACTCTATCAACAAACCAAATCAATCCAATGAAGTGTTTCTAATACTGTGGGTCAATGTATAGCATTATCAAGACCCAGATTGATGGCTGATTGCTGTCAGCTCAGCTGCCTTGTAGGGGTGCGTTCGAATATATAGCACTGAGAGCACTGGCCAATACAAACTAATACGTGAGTGTGCTCCCGGTGCGCATTTCCGAACGCACCCTTGTCCAGCAGGCCGAAAGGCATGGCGAGAGAGTATGTTTTGCACCATGCCCGTCCGTCCGTCTGTCCTTCCGTGTGTGTGTGTGTGTGTGTGTGTGTGTGTGTGTGTGTGTGTGTGTGTGGGTGGGTGGGTGGGTGGGTGTGTGTGTGTGTGTCATCTGCCTTTTATAGCGCCCCCAGGAGGCCGAGTTATGTAAAACACATTTTCTGATATTACTCCTTCAGATTTGATCAAAATGTATAGTCATGTGATCAAGACGGATCTGTTTGATTTGTCATATTCCATCCTGATTGGCTAAGATTGACATAAAGTTTGCAGGAGTCGCCCTTTTAGAACAAAATGCCACAAATCATGAACGCAGCGCACGATTGCGGTTAAACTTTGCACGCACATTCACACTATGTTGAGGAACAAAGGCAACCCTTTTAACAGTGCCCTATTATAGCGCCACCAGGACGCCGATTTTTGCAAATAATTTCTTTTTATAGTACTCCCAATTGTTTTTTCCCCAAACATCACGCCTAACGGTACACATTATCTCTATAGTCAAGTGATCAATACGGATCTGTCCTATTTTTCGTATCCCATCCTGATTGGCGAATTCCGATCATTGCTGGCCCACAATAACCTACCTGGGCGGAGACCTGTGCTTCGAGGAGCACTTTTTCTAGTTTTTCATGAATACATTTTTACATTTTATCAACAAAAATATACACAATAAACATTACTCTTGTTAGGTCAAAACGTTTACATTCATAGGTGCAAACATAAACGTTTTCTTTTTTTAAATACATTTGTTTTAACTCACCAAAACGCTTGGTCTGTGCAAACACCAAACGGGTTGGTGCCGCTCCTATACTTCCATTAAACGAGTGCCTCATTATAAATACCTTGGGATTTGGTTGGATGATAAACTTACATACACACATTGAGATTGTAACAAAGAAATTGTGAATGAAGCTTCGCTTTTTGTATCGCAATAGATAGTGCTTTCCATGGCCTACTAGAAAGAGGCTAATTGAGACACTGTTCCTCGCTGCTTTGGACTATGGGGACATTAGATATATATCATCATGCTACCACACTTACAACTTTGGACTCAGTTTATCACTCTGCCCTCAGATTTTTAACAGGCAGTAGCTATAACACCCACCACTGCATACTGAATAATAAGGTTGGTTGACCCTGCCTTGCGACTAGGAGAGATCAGCATTTATTTGTATTTATTCATAAAGTTTTAATTGGGAGTAGGCTATACCCTCTTATTTAAATTCTCTTTTGGAGTGGAAATCTAGTGTCTAGCATACCTCCAGTCCTCTTAGGACTGTTTGATGCTTGAGATTACACGTGTCTCCACTGAGTTTGGAAAGTCTGCTTTCAAGTTTTGTGCTCCACATACCTGGAACACTTACAGGCTTTGCTTAAGTACAGCTCTCTTGTTCCCCTAGGTCACTTTCAGTCGGATATATCAACTTTGGTCAATCTAAATTGCACCTGTTTTAATTGTTGTTGATAAATTATGTGATGTAATTTTCATGTAAATCATGCTATTTTATTTATTTTACATGTCTTCTTATATTGTTTGTTTTTTTCTCAAACTTGGAATCTCGGCACCACTGGAAAAGAGGGCCTCAGCCCTCAGTGTGTTTTCCAATAATTGGTTTGAAATTAAATTGAATGAAATCAAAAGTCTGACCAAACTCCTCACAAAAGTGTTTGTCACTCTTTATCAGTGTTTTTCTTTTTACAATCAATGTAATTACTTTCCGACGTTCTGTCTGCTTCCGTGTCTCTTCATTCACAGCTTCAAAATGACAGCCTCCACACAGCTGAGTTAAAATGGACCTTCTAATCGGATTAAACCCTCATCCCGATTAAAAATGCTCCATGAACAAACCCGAGCAAGCCCAACCCGATTAAAATTGTAATCGGTTGCAGAGGGGTGGTCTACGACTACACATTTTCACAACCGATCAAGAGGAGCATTCTTCCATGTATATACCTCAACCCGATTACTATGTTCTTTCTGCAGACTGCACCGCTTCCATGCCATTTATTGTGGCCATTTTTTTTATTTTTGCAACTACATTTATGTGATGTTTCACTATTCATCATTTATTTTATATTATGCAATTTTGTAAACTATTAATAAATATGCATAATCTCTGTGTATGTGAGTGCATGTGTGTGCGCGTACATGCGCTATTGTGCTCGTGTGAGTCCCCCGCATCTCGATTGAGAACCGTCTGACCGATCAACTTAAGACTTGCCATGCACATTGCTCAGTCCACTTTGGGAATGATTGCAACCTCATGCAAAAGTTTTGCTCCCATTCTAGATCAGTGATTTCCAAAAGCACAACTTTATCGCACCATTTTTTGCTGCGGACCTTCATCCATTGTGCAAAAGGCTGACCAGCAAGTATGTGCTGGACAACCTCTACTAGGTAGATGCACGCGCACGGGAGAAACAATTAACGAGTTGAGACATTAATTCATCAGTTGAAGGGTGGTAGTTGCTCTTTATTAGTGCTCCAATTCTATGTCCGTGTGTGTCCATGTGTGTCCATGTGTGTCCATGTGTGTCCGTGTGTGTGTCCGTGTCTGTGTCTGTGTGTGTGTGTGTGTGTGTGTGTGTGTGTGTGTGTGTGTGTGTGTGTGCGTGCGTGCGTGCGTGCGTGCGTGCGTGCGTGCGTGCATGCGCGCGTGTGTATTCATGTAAGTACCTAGTGTGTTAAGATTAGCTAATAGTGGTTTAAGTAATTCTGCCGTTTCTGTATATTATGTGAAAATAGCCTAATAATATGAAATGTGTAGCCTAGTGTTTAATGGATATATAGTGTATCAGTAGCTGCACAAGGGTTAGACTTCGGTGTATTCTTTTGTGCATTTATTTCATTTATAACAGCATGTGGCTGCATACTAGGGATAGGCTATTCCTTCAATAGTCCTATTGAAAAGTATAGTTTTGTCTAAGCTGTCTTACCATTTGTGTGTGCATGGGTGAAGGTGGAGAGTGTTAGCTAAGGCATCATCTTCTGCCAGTGGTGTTTTGGTCACTACACGGAACACCACGGCGTTCCACTGGTAATCTTTTACCCCCCTAGATTCCCGAGCCAAGTACCCAAATGGCTATTTTGCATAACAGGTTCACCGGTGGCTGTGAGCGTGCGCGCACGTGCATGTGACGTCATTACAATACCGTTCCCCTGGGAAAAAATCACCATTACACCACTGTCTTTTGCTGGTAAATACATTGGTAAGGGTACTGGGTGGGTGCTCATTATTGGAGTGAGGACAAAAGGATCCCAATCCTTTAAGTATGTTACCTAGCTTTTTATTTTGTTCAACACTGCAACAGAGGTGGATGACTTGATGCAGGATGAGACTAAACACTTTGAAAGGAAGAGATTGAATAGGTCCATGAAGACCCCAGCCATCTGCAATGTGAATGCGCTGATCACTCGCCCTGGAATGCTGTCCAGCTTGTGTAACCCAGGTCAAAATAGCCAAGTCACTAAAACAAGGATCTAAACAGAAATGGAATTAGGATATAAACCAAATAAAATATCCAAACCTCTACAAAAGAGCTTTAAAGATGGAAACTAAATAGGATTGTTCAAAACTATTTTACTACACAGAGTATGGTAATATATGGGTTTATTTCATGTATTCAGTCTGGATTCACATTCATCCACTTGTTACTGTCTCTTTAAGAGCCCTGTGAGGGGCTCTGATCTAGCCAATGAAGCAATTGGCCAATGAGGTTTCTCAATTAATAGACCTGCTCGTTGAAGCCAGGTGATGTGATTCAGCTAATCACATGCTGCAGAGCACAGAATGTTCTGGAAAGAACATGAGACAGGAGCCTGTTAAACAAACAGCTAGAAAGACAGAGAAAAAGTGTGATGAAAAGACAAGTGTGATGAATGTGATTTACTGTTAGATAGATAAGATATTTTTGGTTGATCCCATCTCTTTTTGAGACAAGAGTGCTTTTGATCCTGAAACATTAGATCCTGAATCTCTGTGAATTCAGTGAACACTGACTTGGTCAGGTCTTTTGCTTTTATTGGAATTGATTCGAGTGATATTGGCATAAATCACTTCCATGGATGAAGTTTGATGGCGAGCTACCCAAGATACTACGGATCTAGCCATGGTTCACATGACGCTTGTATACAAGCGTCATGGTGCCGAGTCCCCCTGGTCTAAAGTTGTGTTCGATTTTTTCACATTGCCATCTCTCACATAAACATAAACGTTCAGATTTCAAATATAAAGTGCTTGCCACCGAGCCACGGATGTTACAAGGCGACGCGAACCGCGATAAGTACTCGTATCTCCCGTATTGTTCAATAAAAAGCATTTTAATCCCATCGCCGGCCATTTTCTCCAAATTGTCTCCGATACTTTCAACCATGCGACACTAATGGTTGGGAGGTGTATTGCACTCTGATACATTACAAAACAAAAAAAAAACAATAAAGAAAATGGCCGGCGATGGGATTAAAATGCTTTTTATTGAACAATACGGGTACTCATCGCGGTCCGTGTCGCCTTGTAACATCCGTGGCTCGGTGGTAAGCACTTTATATTTGAAATCTGAACGTTTATGTTTATGTGAGAGATGGCAATGTGAAAAAATCGAACACAACTTTAGACCAGGGGGACTCGGCACCATGACTGTCATGGTATGACAGTCATGTTTCAGGGCTACTACGGATCAAGATCTCAAAGCAGAACCCTTAAACAGAAATTGAGCACTTGGTAGTGTGGTAGGACTCAACACTACTCATCTCACATCACTGCAGCAACACAGTGAGACTCACAGTGCTAGCCACTTGCACTGCACACACCTACCCATACCTGGATGGACATTCAATGAACTTTACAGTTATACTGTCATTCACACACACTCTGTGAACCCTTGAGCCACACATTCATTCATCTCATTCTTTTAAGACCTGTAAATGACATGGTTATTATTAAGGTAATGGGAATTGTAATGTGATTATTGATCAAGTCATTTGATTTAACATTGTTGATTGAGTGATTAAGTAATATTGAGTATATACTGTGAATGTGTTAAGGTGATTTGATCAAGGTCTTTTATTTGATATATAGGATAATACATTGGTGGAAAAACTAATACTTACTGTGAACCTTAAAGAGGAATAACTTAGTTTATACTTACCTTAGTTAGAACTAAAACCTGAAAGGGAAACTAAAATAGAGACTAAAATAAGACTTACCTGTTTAACCTGTGTTTCACAGGGGTGTTTAAAAGGAGGTACTTATCTATGACACTTAACTGTCTAAACACAGTTGGTTTTCTTTTGTTTTATGTGATTATTGTTATTGTTTGTGCGTCTGTCATTCTATTTTTATTTGTTGTTAATACAAGCCGTCGGGCTACTATAAAACCTTACCTATGGTCTGTGGTCTAAATTATTCTTCCGTGATAGCCTACTGCTCTTCCGAACCTAGTAACTGGTCCTATACCCTGCCTGTAATAACTAAAGGGTTACACTTGGGGGTGTTGACATGAACAACCTGCACAGCAGAGTTTGATAAGCTATCAAACAATGTTTGATAGACATCAGTCTTTGCCACATTCCAGTCACCACACCTCATTTCCCCTCAAGCAATCAGATCCAGCCACCCTGCATTCCTTCATACCTGCTGCTCACCATCTCATCTGTGTATTTATACCAGCTCCATTCCTTAGTTCTCTTGTGCCTTGTTTAATTCATATTAACTCAACTGCACCTGCTTTGTCTCAGTCATCTGCATTTGACTCGTCCTCCCTGAGACACGGGCACATCGTATCCTGTACAAGCTAGGCCAGTAGAAGTGTAGTTCACTTTAGAAACGCCAAATAACCTCAGACTGTTAGAAAAAGAAAACGAGAACAAAGATCTATAACATCTTTGTGATCTGCTCTGGTAAGTCCTTGTCTGCTTTTCATTTAAAATTATACTCATATTAGACTGTTACATACTGCTGTAACACTGCTGTAGTGTCCCATATGTGTGCAATTTAGTTTTGTAGGTGTGACTATTCTCATGCCCGACCCCCGAACAGTGTTTGTTTCAAGTTCAGTGCAGATTATAGAAACGGTGTGGATGTGACGTTGGATATGCCTGCCAGAACCCTTAGTTCCTCATAGCTGGGAGGGAATTCGGCCAAAATCATCAAGATTGTGCACTTGGTAACTAGTTTTAGAATTTTGGGATGGTGATTTTGATTGCAAACAGACTCCAATATTAGATAGGTCAGTAAGTGGTTGAAACCCCAAATAATTGATTGAAGAGAATTTTCAATGGATTCTGTTACTATTGGGTATGCTAAATAAATAAAAATTTTTGGGAAAGGCATAATTTTCAAAATGGCACATACAGTATGCCCTTCCAGCTTATAGGCATTTTAAGCTCCTGGCATTTCAAGCTCCCGCCATCTTGAAAATGATGCCTTTCCAGGAGTTTGATTTTCCAATTTTTTGGGTATGTTATTATACGTTATTACATAATCACCTAATCACGATTATTTTTCATAATCACGATTATTTCTTATAATCGCGATTACCGTCAATTAGCCATTAAAACAAATGTATATACATATATCTTTTTTCTGTGAAATGTCATTCAATTCTATTGTATCATATGTACTATTTTTGGATATGGGTGGAATCACAAATAAAATAAACTTGACCGGTTGACCCTTGGCTGAAATTAACAGAAATGTAATCTTAACATAAGTATTTCCACAAAATGTTATGTTTTACATCGCTCTGAATCTGAGCCTGATGGCACCAGCAGCAGCCAGTGTTGCCAGATTTTGCCAAAGAAACAAGCAACCAGATCTATAAAAATAATCCCAAAATAAGCAACTAGGGCAACACAGTCAAACTTTATTGTCTAATGTTGTTTTAGAGCAGTGATTCTATAACATTTTCATGCCAAGGACCCCCAATACTTACAAGCCACTTTACAGAAAAACAAGCCCAAAGTCGCTTATAATAAACAGATTTGGCAACACTGCCAGCAGCATGCACGTGGCAGCTGGGTTGTTTACCTCGTGATGTCTTGTCTCGATCGGATGCACGAGGCTAGGATAACTAGTTTGTGTCATCATCATGGAGGATGAAATGTTGGTTCCAAATCCACGTACATGTACCACCGCACCACTGTGGGCCCATTTCGGGTTTAACCATAAGGGCTTTACACACCTGCGGTGACACGAATAAACAACCTGAAAATGCGAAATATTCGGCCGGTGAAGGTGAAGTTTTACACGTCTGCCTCTACACATCGAGCGCGGCGCGTATATGAGAATACAATTCATAAAGTTATCTGTGGGGCGAGTTTTTCCACGCCACTGAGAACCAATACATCCTCAAGTGATGATGAGCAGTGGTGGAAAAAGTATAAGACAAAAGTGTCTAAGGACGAACATCACAAAAAACATAATTGACAATGAACGATAGTATATACGACAGTATAAACTGTAATAATGAGCCGCGTGCGCGAGCTGCGCTGCCTGCAGGCCTGTATGGCTGCTCGAATCTCTTACAGCCAACGAAATGATTACATTTACATGCATTGCAACCTTTGGGCCCTACTTTTCGACCTGTGCTATGCCTTGGCACTATGCGCTATATATCACGAACACAGGATCTGATCAGCACCAAATTTTAATCTCACGTCGCACGGCCTCCGATGCTGTTCCTTCCAGCGTATTCCTCGGGTCCCGGCGGCTGCAACCCACGACTCACGTCGTGCAACCACACTTGCGCCTTTCTAGTTATTATAGATAGTTTATTTTGTCCCGCTACTCCTCCCACAGTTTTGGCGGCACACACTCAGTCAAGCCATTATGTCAAATCGACCGGCTTCACCGGAAATCGTATGCTTGTTTTTTGCTAAGAGATACGTTGTATAGTTTAATATATATATAGACATATATATATATATATATATATATTATTTTTTTTGCCTATCTTTTTAATTATTGTCTGTGAATGTATATGTATTGAGTTGCACCTGACATATCAAATGTGCTTTATATATATAACATAACATAACCATGTGTGTAGCAGTGTATTATCCTTATGTCCACTCCCTGTTTGTTGTAGAATCTCCACTATAGTGACCATCATGGCATCCTGCAGAGTGTCGATGAAGAAGCCAGTATGTCTGATAGACACTGGCAGGGATGGTAGACTGTGTATCAACCCCAGTGCCCTGTCGATCCTAGAGCAGATTGACCAACATGTGGTCGTGGTGGCAGTAGTGGGCCTGTACCGTACCGGCAAGTCCTACCTCATGAACAAGCTGGCCGGGAGGAACAAAGGTGAGCATGTTCACTACATAGACACCCAAGTCCACAAAATAGAACCTCATAGTAGAGCCTGGCATTGGAATGAGACAGACAGACAGACAGACAGACAGACAGACAGACAGACAGACAGATATTGGTCCTGCAGGGGAAGTTCAGTCACCAGAGGCAGAACAGCAGTTAAAGTACCGATACAGAGTGAGCAGTACTGTAGGATACAGCAAGGGTAGGGACACAAAAGTGTCTAAGGACGAACATCACAAAAAACATAATTGACAATGAACGATAGTATATACGACAGTATAAACTGTAATAATGAGCCGCGTGCGCGAGCAGCGCTGCCTGCAGGCCTGTATGGCTGCTCGAATCTCTTACAGCCAACGAAATGATTACATTTACATGCATTGCAACCTTTGGGCCCTACTTTTCGACCTGTGCTATGCCTTGGCACTATGCGCTATGAGCTTCCCCTAAATGCTATTTTACGGCGCTACCTGCAATACATTATGCTGACTCCCTTATTTGCACCTGGAGGTGTGGCTGATGGGCGTGCTGTTGCGCTATGCCTAAAATTGCTATTGTGCGTACACGCATGTGGGAAAGTGCAAAGCGGGTCCTCAGACCACCCGATATGCCTAATCCATTTGATAGAGCACGCCTGCAATGGAAATGTCAGGCCGGGCGCACAACATTCAGAGGTCTCCCTCACTCCTTATTCAAAACGAAACGAACTGTGACTATAATCAGCAGAAGTGAGAGTGCCAATTCCTTGTGTCAATTATGTTTAAATAAGATGTTAATATATTCAAAGACAATTATTTGTACCATTCGCTCCAAACCACGCACTTCAGCTTGATTGATCCATTGCGCAGGAAATGAAGAACGGATTGCAATAATATGACATTCTCTATAATCAGTAACATGTAAGAGATACTTATTTGTATCAAATATGGTTTTATTCAAAGGCAATCAAAGGCTGGAGCTTATGATACAAACGTCGGGATGTGTAAGTGCAGTCGAACACCGCACTTCTGAATTAAGTGAAAGTTGAATGTAATTCTCATTATAGTACAGTAGTAATCCACAAAAGTGTGACTGTTAATTCCTTGTGTCAATAAATTGTGTTTTTATCAGCAGTTGCCAGTTAAGCTTATCAAAGACAAATAAAATGTAGTTTGATCTGTGATCTATAACCACACTAGACCATTCTGTTTAATTAATCCAGAACACAAGCAATTGCTGCAATGTAAAGTTCTCTATAACCAGCAATGTGTGAGTGATAATTCTATGCATCAAATATTATTTTATTCCAAGAGGGGGAGAACGTGCGATAGCACTGGGCATAAGGAATAGCCAGCCGGCTCTTAAAGGCAATGGCACCTGGCACGCTGATTGGTTTTATTAATGTAACGCCCAAACCACACCTATGCGTAATGTAAGGAGTAGCACAGGTGTTTTAGAGATAGGGCTGGTGGTGCAAAATAGCAACTCGGCCAAGGGAACGCCCCTTGCGCGATGCTAAATCCCCAAATAGTGGGTAGCGCAACTTGGGCGCAAAATAGGGCTGATGATGTATATTATTATTACGGGGCCAGCTTGCCAGCATGGCAGCAGGCCCTGTTTTAATATTGCCCTGCTTTCTTCTGTTTCTGCCACTTTTCGCAGTTCTGGCTGAACCGTGCATACGCTTTTTACGAAACTCGGCCATATGATAGATGGTCATGAAAAACTATCAAGAAATAAATCTCACAATCTTTCGTCAAAAGGTGGCGCTATAGCACTCAATTGAAAATGACAACTTTGAACAGGTACAACTCATGCCCTGTTTGACCTACAGCAATAAAACTTCCATACACACATGCGTCTACTCATGATGAACAACTTTCACACTCTGACTTTTGACCTCTGACCTTTAGATCTCCCACCATTTTGAATTATATGAAAAACTGTTAAAATCTATGGAATCCTGGGATTTTTTAGCAATTTGCACGAAACTTTTTTTTTTTTTTTTCTAAGTGAAAAAATTAAGCTTTAATGAGCCAATGAATATTGCAGTTTTATGACAATTATTCATCTGCCCCTAACACATACATGCAGACTCACATTTCTTTGAAACTTTGCGATAATGTAGAGGGTCATTCCAGATATCACTGAAACCAATCTTACTCCAATTGGTCAAAGGGGGGCGCTATAGCATTTTTTTGAAAATGCAAACTTTAAACAGGCAAAAGTCATGCCTCGTTTGGCCGACAGCCATTAAACCTGCTTACACATGTGCCTTGACTCATGAGGAACACATCTATCACGTTGACCAGTAAGCTCCGCCCTTAGATTGTCCGTAATTTTGAGCAGTTTGAAAAACACTTAAACCCAGGATTTTTCAGCTATTTGCGTGAAACTGTATCATCCGTTTTATCTCTTTTTAGAGCAAGAGACCAATGGCTTCTCCCTTAAACGAATGCCTCTCAACCTTAAGATTGCCGGTTCAAGCCTCACCTGGTGTAGACTTCATTTAAAGTGCATTGCAAACAACAAGACTGTATCAATGAATACATGTGCAATTCTTAAAGATAACTTGAAATGCTTATTTGAGTGTGTGTTTTTTCAATGTATGACATACTTCATTGTGAAAATAGCTGATCTAAAATCTCACAACTTTTCAGATAGCAACGAGAGCATGTTTTTTCAATGTATAACATACTTCATTGTGAAAATAATTTCATGTTTTGTTAGCTTGTAGATCGGCTACTTTCACTAGTTTTGGTTCCGAGGAGTTGTACAATTTCTTTATTGGTAAATGTTTTTTGAATGAGTGATCTTAGTGTTAGTGAAACAGGGGGTTGGTTTATGACAGAAGGCAAAAATGTATGGTCTTCAACAGACAACTTCAGCCTGGACGAAGCTATAGCACTACAGGTCGTGTCTCAGCCTGTGAGTCCGAAGGTTGAGAGTTTGATTCCTGTCAATGGCAATAGGTTGAGGTGTCCATGAGTGAGGTTCTTTACCTGGGATTACCCCCCTGCGTCCTATGTATGTCCACCTCAGCTGGGTTGAGCTGAAAAGTAGTTTCACCTGTTGCAATCATTTGCTTTGTCTCAATTTCAATCTTTTCCGTTTCCATGTCTTATTGTGCTATTATTGCACTTGCTTTTTTGTCTGTCTGTCTGTCTGTCTGTCTGTCTGTCTGTCTGTCTCTCACTCTGTCTGTCTGTCTGTCTGTCTCTCTCTCACTCTGTCTGTCTGTCTGTCTGTCTGTCTGTCTGTCTGTCTGTCTGTCTGTCTCTCTCTCACTCTGTCTGTCTGTCTCTCTCACTCTGTCTGTCTGTCTGTCTGTCTGTCTGTCATTCCACTTTTCAATTGCACCGCACAAAACATGACTGCATCAAATAATGCATGTGCAATTATTAAAGATAACATGAAATGCTTATTTGAGAATATGTTTTTACAATGTGTGACATACTTCATTGTGAAAATAGCCGATCTACAATCACACAACTTTTCAGATAGCAACATTTTGTGAGCTTGTAGATCGGCTACTTTCGGAAGTTTCGGTTCCGAGGAGACGTACAATCTTTCTATCGGTAGATGGTTATGGAACCAGTGATCTAGAGTAGTTAGCAAAACAAAGGCCTGGTCCGTCAGGGACGGAAAGACTTATCAACACACACTACCAGGACTATCATATCTCTAGCTCAATGAGAAAAAAGGCAGCCTATGAGTCCGGAGGTCACCGGTTCGATCTCTGTCCCCGACGATGTGTTGAGGTGATCATGATTTGGCATTTGTAGGCTTACGCATAGTATTTCTTGAGGTTGGGGGTAGGCATAGTTTTACTGAAGTTAACAATATTTGTTTGTCAATTTTCTGACATAACTATGTTCTTGTAGAAAGTGAGCAACAGTAACAGTCCCCCTGGCCTATTCCCATGGATTGGATCTACCCACCTCACCTGCTGTCATTCCCTCTCAATCCATAATCACACCTGCCCTCACTCACTCCTCATTAGTCTCTCTCTCTCTCTCTCTCTCTCTCTCTCTCTCTCTCTCTCTCTCTCTCTCTCTCTCTCTCTCTCTCTCTCTCTCTCTCTCTCTGTGTTAGTGAAACAGGGGCTTGGTTCATGACAGAATGCAAAAGTTTATGATTTTCAACAGTCAACTTCAGCCTGGACGAAACTATAGCACTACAGGTCGTGTCTCAGCCTGTGAGACCAAAGGTCGAGTTTTCGATTCCTGTCAATGGCAACGGGTTGAGGTGTCCATGGGTTTACTTATGTATTACTTTATTATTAGATTACTATTTATTATGCATTTTATGTATTATGTGTATTATGATGTATTATCTTGTGTCCTTGCTTACTGTAAGTCACTCTGGATTAAGAGCGTCTGCTGACTGTCTGGTGACTAAATGTATAAGCATAATTAGAATACTACAATCCATCTATGTTGTTTAGATGAAATACAAAAATACTCTCTCTCTCTCTCTCTCTCTCTCTCTCTCTCTCTCTCTCTCTCTCTCTCTCTCTCTCTCTTCAATCTATTCAGTTTCCATGTCTTTGTCTTTCTCTCTCTCTCTCTCTCTCTCCAATCTATTCCGTTTCCATATCTGTCTGTCTCTCTCTCTCTCTCTCTCTCTCTCTCTCTCTCTCTCTCTCTCTCTCTCTCTCTCTCTCTCTCTCTCTCTCTCCTGGCCCTGTATTATCGCTGCTTGCAGCTATATTTATTATTATTATTACATGTATAAGTAGTTAAAAGAGAGACAAGTGCGGAATTTCACTTAACCTAAGCTCCTTTTATTCAGACACAGTCGAATCCTCAAGTTGGCCATCTTTTATAATACACTGGTAAAACAAATAATATACCATATATAGGCTACTGTATATGAATAGCAAATTGTCAGTTCTGTAAACTTTTAAAATCTTAGCTAAACGAAAGACTGCTTTTAACATGAACAAAAACCTATTGTTTCACAGTGTAAGCCGTCATTTGAGGCTTTATTAATGCAGTGCACCCGTCAGTGCTGACCTTAACATAAATTAAACTCAATAGCCTGACAAAGGCATTGCTTCTAGTTCCTTAACATAAACAAACAAAAACAAAATAAATGGTATATAGGTCTAACACAATTCTATTATTTTAGGGTTAGGGTTATTATTTGGCAACAAGGAACTTGTTGTCTCCGCCAGACCGAAGGCATGGCCGAGACTATGTTTTGCACCCTGTCCGTCCGTCTGTCCGTCCGTCCGTCTGTGAACCGCTAATCTCCGGCACCGTTGACTTGATTGTAGAGAAACTGTGCACACTCTCCCTGGATGCCAGAGCAGAACCTATGCCCCAAATGTTTAACATGGTCCTGTTATAGCGTCCTATCACGCAAATCGGTACACAGTATCTCTACAGTCATTAAACAGGTCTTTCCGATTTTTCATATTCCATCCTGATTGGCTAAGATTGGCTACCAAAGTTTGCAGGAGGGCTCCGTTTTGTACATAATGCCTCAAATCATGAACACAGCGTGCAATTTCTGTGAAATTTTGCCCCATTATAGCGTGAGGCAGGCACGCCCCGCCCTATTATAGCGTGACCAGGAGGTCATTCTTTGCAACAAAAGAAATGTCATATTACCCCTAGAAATTTTGTCCAAGAAAAAGCAGATCGGTACACATTTCCCCTATAGTCAAGTGATCAAGACAGCTGAGATTGGCCACCGTTGTTTGCAAAGACGCTCCAGCATAAAACATGTTGAGTTCCAGTGTGTTGCGACGTCTTGAATGAGTACTTGCTGTACACTACAGTTGTTTTTGGAGCCACGGAACGGGATACAGGGTCATGCTGGTTTACTAATGCATTAATGCAAAACTGAAGTGTATGTCCCGCACAGTGCACCCCCTTGACAGACCCCCAACACTCCTCCTTTTGCAGCATGTCGTAGCACAGACTCATATTAGCAGCATTGTTGTGAACTATCTTCTCTGCAGGTATAGCGTAGGCTTCGGCCACCTCTCCAAGTCTTTGTGCATTGTCTCTAACACATAATTGACATTAATTTACCAGTCGCTGTTTATCAGATGACCTGTCACCATCATGTACGCTTCCATTTGTTGACCAGTCCATATATCTGTTGAAACTAACTGTAGAGCATTTCTCAATGTCACTACGTATTTATCGCATATGCAACTGTCTTTATTTGTAAGAGTAAAGTCGCTTGGGCAAATTATGTACCCTGTATACCTTAAATAACTCCAGTGTTTGATTAAGCATTTTAATCCGTTCCCTTCCACAATATTTTTAGGTCTCATTTCTTCAGCAATGAAAGAGACTAATGCATCAGTTATGACTCACTTTCTGGTAGGCCTATCCGTAATCTTCTTCAGTTTCAGAGTATACACCTTTAAAAGCATATGATTACAATTAGCCAAGTTGCTAACGTATCATTAGCCATAGACATAGCTTAATGAATGTGTTGCTGAGGCACGTGTGTAATGCTACTTATGTTTATTCAAGCGATTCCCCAAACTCGTTGTAGAGTTATGATACGCCATGTTCTTTTGGAAAATCTCTCACTCTGCTGTGTGGGGGTTGTCTGTGCTTATTTGAAAGTGCAACCACACTTCTGATGACTTCTTACTAGACATGCTTGCTCTTGTTGTCGTTAACACAAAAACGTATGACCTTCAATGGAGGCACAAGACATTGCAGTCGGGCCGAGAGGTGGCGGTGGCGCTCAAAATGAAAAAAGTGAGAACAGAAATAATGGGGGGGAAAAGAACAAAAGAAAAAGGCAGAATAGTCAAGTTTTTTCCCCACGTTTGAATGCCGTGACATTTTTTATTTTATTTTATAATTATTATTATTGTCTGTACATGAATCATTTTGGAAGAATAGGTGTTCCCTCTCATTGTTTTGACGTAGTAAAATTGTTGTTTTGTAGGTTAATTAATTCCTTCAATAATATATTTGAACAACCAGCTCACCTGACACACACGGCCAAGAGAAACAGAGGACATTTTATTTCACTTCTATGTGACCCATACATTGTTTATTAAATAACTCAAAAAGCCTGTAGTGGTACAATGTTACCAATATTACCCTCATCAATGACCTGTCTATCTGTCTGTCTGTCTGTCTGTCTGTCTGTCTGTCTGTCTGTCTGTCTGTCTGTCTGCATGCTTAAAGACAGAGCAATGTCGACTGAAAGTCATCTGTGGATTGTTTGCTATTTAGTTTGAGGTGTGGACGACCTGTATTAAATGGCATGTTGAGTGATTGAGCGACACAGTGAATGAGATGTGAGTGTTTGTGATTTGGCAAAGATTAACAGGTCACATAGGGACTCTAAGTCTCACCCCAGGGAATAATGAGCAGGTATTATCATCATAAAAATTGAGAAAGATAACAAATATAATAGATTCAAACACTTGAAGGGATTTCTTTGGTTAAAACAAAATTATTTTTGTTAAAAGGTTAAACACATTCACTGCCAGGTACTATGTACATGTTTTGCCAACCTTTTTAAGTAGTCACAAAATATTTTCCTCATTATCCCCTCATTACACACACAGGAGTCTCGTAGGAATCGGGGGGAAAAAATCTGATTGCGGTAATCCGTTCCATAATTGCAGCCAGTTGAAAATAGCATGTTTCACCAAAAATACATAGTAAAAGAAAAAGAGTACACAGGAGCCGAAATACAGCATTTTAAAGTAATAAGTTAACCAGGAAGTGGATAGGAGTCTAGATCTTTGAAAAATGATATCTCCTGGGTCAAAAAATAATAATTTGGGGATTTTCTTTTTATATATATAGGCCTTTAACTGCCAAAAACGTAAATCTACGTTTTCCAAATACAACAGTTCACTGCCAATAACGTAAATCTATTTTTCAACCAAAAAAATAAAAATAAAAATAGTGAACTTGTTTCAAATGGGGCCCTTTTGTACTCAATTCAGGACCCCAGGTGAAAAAATGTCAGCCAATCAGGAGAGAGTACCCATTTATCAGCTTTTTGTCTGCTCATTTCATCACTGTCATCACTTCCAATTTAATTAGTTTAATCTGTATCCTGACTGATTTCTCTATCTTGATTGGATAAAATTGGTATCCAGACCTGAAAATGCGTTTTCTGATTAAAATAAAGAGCTGGAGAGACATGAAGACTCCTGTTACTGAACAAACACTAGTTCAACCCAGATTTGGCTCAACAAAGAGAATGAACTCCTTCTCATGCTATTCAACAAAAATGTGGAATGCCCTACCAAAAGGAATAAAGTGTAAAACCCTACTCACTTTCAAAACTGCCCTAAAGATACACCTTCAGGAGGCTGCAATTCGAAAATGGCCCCTGTCAAAGTCTTAACCTACCCCCTGGGATGGGTCTATTGAACAAAAAACATAATCATGAATCAAGAACATTGTCAAATTGACCCCAGAATTTAATTGTTGTATTTAAAGGTAAATTTCATTTTATAGTCTACTCAGGCTTTTGTGCACACCCCAGACACATTATGTGTCAGATTATTACTAATACTATTATACTATTAGTATTACTAATATACACTAGAAAATATTGTTCCTATAAAGAAACAATGTGGGCTCGCTTTAAAGGGATACTTCACTTTCGGGCCGAGGACACATTTAAAAAAATATTAAAAATAAATGAAAAAAGTTATGGAAAATTCATGGCCCCCTCACACATTAGTAGGACACTCTAATGCGTGAGGGGGCCATGAATTTTCCATAACTTTTTTCATTTATTGTTAATATTTTTTTTAAATGTGTCCCCGGCCCTAAAGTGAAGTATCCCTTTAAAGCCAAAAAAATGTAGTTAAAAAAAAAAGAAAAAAGTACAAATTCAGTTTAACTCTGCATCTTTGTCTTTGCGTTGTGTGTGGGTGCAGACTTGCCTCCGGTTGATCAGATTGGGAGCGCCTGGTGGAGTGGCAGTGGAGTATATGGGGTGTGTGTGAGTGGGGGGGGGGGCAGAGCTTGCAGTGTACAAACGTTTTAGCATCAAAATATACTTTGAGCACCAAAGTAAAAGTACTCAATGTTCAGAAAATAGCAGATCTACAAGCTCATAACGCGTCACATTGTAGATCGGTTGTGTGTGGTTACTGTAGGTTTTGTATTAATAATAAATTCTGCAAAGTAACAAGTAACTAAAGCTGTCAAATGCTGTCATTGTAGTGGAGTAGAAGTAACAAAAATGGAAAGTAAAGTAAAAGGACCTCAAAATTAAACTGTGCATGGTAAGCACTTGCATAGTACTTGAGTAAATATACTTAGTTACTTTGCAGCACCACTGCCTGACAGCCAATGACTGACAGATTAGGTAGCAGCAGCTGCACTGATTGCTAGACTGTGTAGGTGCATGGGTTTATATTAATGGTCTTAACTAAAAATGTATACATCACACAGCTTAGATCTTTGGATTAAATCGGAGAGCAGACCCGTGCCCACTTGGTGATGTAAAATAAATATCTGTAGTGTAAAAAATGTGGCCACAGTGACTTTACGAAAACACGGGGCATTTCTCCTCTGTCCTTCTCTCTCCCCACTAGCAAAACCCATTGGAAATGCATTGGGTGCTTAACCCTCTAGAACATGAACTATGAAGGAAAGGTCAGAAAATTCCAACATTTTGAAAAGGGACACTTTATTGGGTCTTAAAACATTTTTGATTTTGTTTTATTTTTTTTAACATTCCTTTGTATCATTTATTTGTTGTATCATATTTGATACAAGGGGTATTAAAAGGGGTATTTCAAGTCGGTTTTACTGCCTCCCCCTGGCCAGCCGGGGCGCCTGATGGAGGGGAAAGGAACTGGTTGGAATAACGTGTTCCTTCCACGCGCTACGTCCAACCAGGGAAACTCCCCTGTCAGGTGATAAGAAGGTCAGTTAGCTCTCATGCATTGAAGGAGGCATGAGCTCGGCCCTGGCCTCCCTAGGTTGGCAGAGGGAGTGTAGTGCCCAGGATTACATAGAGATTGGCACTGGGTGTAAAAAATAGGGTTACAAAATCGTGGGATAAAATTTTGAAACAAAAAAAATAATCAAGTCGGTTTTAACATTACAAAAAAATAAAAAAACATTTATTTTAGACCTGTAGTATCAAATATGATACAAATCGTAAAGGACTATAGACCTGTAGTATCAAATATGATACAAACACTTTTGACATCATAAAAAACAAACTCAAATGCAAAATTTTGAGAGCTCATAAGTGCATTCAAGTTATCCAACACTTATTTCAAAATATTAGTAAAGATATACTAGGAAAACGTACCCGAACTGCTTAAAAAATAATTGTTTGTTAGTAGTGCATCAACCTCTCCTGTTTAGTTGATGGCAGCCATTTTGGGTCAGACCACCTGAGGCTCTGTAACTACCTGCAGTGCAAATGGTATGGTCCAGGGGGAAGTGGGGATGTGTCAGATATGATACAACAGGTTCTTGGTCCAAGTATTCATTACACTGATTTATAAAAAAATCAGTGTAATGTGTGTATCATATATGATACGTTTGGCGTTATAGGGTTAAAGTTATATATTTCAAAAGCTACAAATTATTTCAAAAAGAAAAGTACAAGCACACGTGTCCACAGTAAGCTGGATTTTTTAAAGTTTGAATGGAGTTTCTAAGTGAAAGTATGTGGGAGTAGTTAGGTGCCATACTTTTGGGGGAGAATAAATAAATAGTGAAGATATCTATAGTGTGCTCGCTGCTGCTGCAGCGAGCCCACAATTACATACATAGCAGACCTACAAGCTCACAATAAGTCGAATCCACAACGCGTTGTGAGCTTGTATGTCTACTATTTTAGGCGCGAGACACCGTCGTGCTGCGAAGTATCAATTAGGCTCTAGCCCAGAGTGAACAGCAGCAGCAGAGAGAGAAAGAAAGGCTGTATCAACAGTGAAAAGTTGTGAGAAAGACTTTGTTTTAAACACAAGCAGTACACGTTGTTGTTCATACGTGTGTAGTTAATACAGCGCAGAAGCTTTCTTTGATTACAAAATTATCTCAATCAATTGTAACCATGGAAATATGGCACACTCTTGAACTAAGTTATACTGTGAGAGAGAGCCGTTCACAAACGGCAGAATGAACGCGTTAACAATAACGTTCATCTAGCGGAAATACAGTACGTTCATTTCACGTTCGCCAAAACATGAACGCGTTCATGGACGATGTTCATTGAACGCGTTCAGGCACATAACTGCACACACGCTAGCTAGTGCGAGGCGCACCGTTGCTCCGATCCGCAACAAACTTGCCACCAACACTGGTCAGACGTCTGCCATCACAATAGCCACACCAGGGACCACGTGTGGCACCCAGGGGCCCTCTGTGTTCCTATTGGCTGGGCTTTAACCAGCCATAACTCCAGTTCCCAGCATCGAAAACCTACTAAACTTCCTAGGTGCACTTACGCGGCCAATAGGGACAGGCTGAAATTGCTTAAGCCCCACCCCCTCTGTGTTCTTATTGGCTGGGCTTTAAACAGCCATAACTCCAGTTCCCAGCATCGAAAACCTACGAACCTTCCTAGATGCACTTAGACTGCCAACAGAGACACGCTGAAATTGCTGAAGCCCCGCCCCCTCTGTGTTCCTATTGGCTGGGCTTTACACAGCCATAACTCCAGTTCCCAGCATGCTAAACCTACTAAACCTGCTAGGTGCACTTACACAGCCACTAGGGACAGGCTGTAATTGTTTAAGCCCCGTCCCCTCTGTGTTCCTTTTGGCTGGGCATTAAACAGCCATAACTCCAGTTCCCAGCATGCTAAACCTACTAAACCTGCTAGGTGCACTTACACAGCCACTAGGGACAGGCTGTAATTGTTTAAGCCCCGTCCCCTCTGTGTTCCTTTTGGCTGGGCATTAAACAGCCACAACTCCAGTTCTCAGCATGCTAAACTTCAGAAACTTGTTAAGTGCACTTAGACGGCCAATAGGGACAGGCTGTTGCTTAAGCCCCGCCGCATCTGTGTTCCTTTTGAGCAGCCTTGAAATGAATGGACAGGGATTTAACATTGTTCCTCTACTACTTCATATAGCTTAATGAAATGAACTCATCAAAGTAATATAACTATTGCTATAATGCCCTTTACAGACTCTGTATTTATATAAGCAGTGTAGTTGAAATATAATGTTATGTCATTTGGTTAGTTATTGTCCCTTACTCCATCCTCAAGGATTCCCCCTGGGATCCACCATTCAGTCCAAGACCAAGGGCATCTGGATGTGGTGTGTGCCTCACCCCAAAAAGGTTAACCACACTCTGGTGTTGCTGGATACAGAGGGATTGGGAGACGTTGAGAAGGTAAGATGTTCTTTTGTTTCATGTTCAAACCACATTAGCCTACATTGAATAATTATACAAATCATTTAATAATTAAAGGATCCATGTTCCAAGTGGGTAGTAATGGTAGTTGTATTATAGTATCAGAATCAACTTTATTGTCACATAAGTTACTGATTTTGATGAATGGTACCGGTGTACTACTGACCAATGTCATATTAGACATTACTGAAGAGTTTACTTGTTATGGTTTGGATAGAAAAAAAGAGAGAAAATACAGATACAGATACGGGTGAGATTTGTGTGTGTGAGTGTGAGAGAGAGAGAGAGAGGAGATGGGAGAGGAGAGATTGTGTGAGAGAGAAATTGAAAGGAGAGAGAAAGATTGAGAGAGGGGAGAGGCGAGAGAAAGATTGAGAGAGAGATGTGTGACGAGAAAGACAGTGTGAAGAGAGATGCTAAAAGTTGCGCCTTTACTAACATCAGTGATCACTCGAAATATGTTTTTGATAAATATCTATTAGATACTGACTTTGATTATTTACTTAGATATTGTATTGTTGTTGTCAATATAGTCTTGTCAGAGATTTGCTCACAAACAGTATTTGTTTTATGTCCAGCCAAACTATCTATAGTTTTTGACTACAATATGTATGGGTATATCTTCAAATATATTGAATGTTTACACCCTGGTTTAATAAACTAGCAAATATCGCTAATGATGTAACTACTTTAAAAAACAATCCATCTATGCTATAGTCATTGCTACCAATACAACATTTTACACATAGTTTACACATAGTTTAAGACTAACAGATCATTTATGTCTATTTATTGACTATTTAATGTTTTCTTTCGTTTGTACTGTGAAGATACGTAGGCCCTATGATTGAGTATGGTGTATTTTTTTTTTGCTTAAACTAAAAGTTCATACTTGATAATATTACATATTTACTAGCATATTGTATTGTTGTTGTCAATATTTTTGACAGAGATTTACTCACAAACAGTATATGATTTATGTGTATCCATTATTATTATCTACGGTTTTTGACTACAATATGTACAGGTATGTCTTCAAATACATTGAATGTTTATAGCTTACCTGGTTTAATAAACTAGCAAATATCGCTATTGGATGTAAATAGTAACTACAGTAAAATACAAATCCATCTCTGCTATATTCAATGCTATCAATAACTAACGATATCTACTTAGCTTTGCACAAAAGAGTGTTCACCTACATATTCAGGATGTAGTCAGACCCCCTGACAGACCCCCTAGCATACAATACCTTATGCAACTATTGGTTGTCATAATGGAGAGGTACATTTTCAAGTTAATTGCTAATTCTAAAATAGGCTGACAGAGGTTACATTGGCAGAGGTTAATGTAGAAATGGGATAGTGTTTCAGCTAAAAACTTAGAATTTATTTTTCAGCAAATTAGTCTTTTCATCAAACTCTTATACTCTTTTAACATAGGAGTGGACGGAAGTGTCATCTTTTGGGATGATGTCACATCCGTCCATTCCTTCTTTCAGCGTCATGGGATCATTCCTAAGTTGTGTTAGAGCACCCTCTTGTTGAATCTTTCCTATTTTGAAAGGACGTTTTAAAACGTCCTTGGCAGGCAAGTGTTGGCTTTGAAAGGACGTGTCCTTGCCAGGCAACTGGCTATTACCCATAGTTTGAGATTCAACCCCTTGTGTAGATAACTTTTGGTAAAAGTAATGCACAGAGAGAAGAAATATTTACATGATACTGCAAGAGAAAACAGAGCATCCTAGATTATGTTTATTAGCTTGAATAGTTTTTTCAATGAGGTATCGTTACTCCCTGAGCATGTGCAGGTATGCATACAAAAGTATTTAGATAAAACACAACTGTTGTTATAAAGCATAAAAAGTTACTTAAAACATGGAAGATACTACTCAAAAGTGAATAATCCTATAAACTCCGGGGGCACATGGAGGTAATAAGGGTCTGTGAGAGTTGTTACTGTTGTACTCTTAAACTAACTAAGGCTACAATTTGGGCACACTTTGTGTGTGAACCTTATGATAATTGTGTAAAGTGTTAACCATATTAAATCTAAAACCTAGTCACTATACAACCCATATTACATCATACAACTGTACTACAGTTTAAAATAACCTGAAACATTTATTTGTAATCTTATATTCTTAAAAAGGAAGGGTTATCATTCATATCAATCAGAAATCCCCAGTTTTGCGGGCCATTGCGTTAAGATTCTGTATTACTTCAAAGTAAGTACCCCCTAGAGTCTCTGCTCATGTGCATTGTTGTATAAGATTTGCGATGTCTGTTATAAGGTCCATCTTACGGAATCATGCGTTTGGCCTATGTGTTACGATTTTATGGTGTGCCATTGTATCCTTTGAAAATAAATAAATATGTAAAAAACATTTTGGTCATAATCTACATCCACAGGCTACTGTCAGAACAATGACAATGAAACCGTGTTACATTATGAGATTGTAGATCTGCTATTTTCGTATTTGGTGTTCGTACAGAATATATTTTAAACTACACGTGTGGATTTATAAAACATGTTCAGTCATGTCAAATACAAATGCAACTACAGTGCATTTATTTAAATTGTAATGTGTGTATGTATGTATGTATGTATGTATGTATGTATGTATGTATGTATGTATGTATGTATGTATGTATGTACAGTATGTATGTATGTATGTATGTATGTATGTATGTATGTATGTATGTATGTATGTATGTATGTATGTATGTATGTATGTATGTATGTATGTATGTATGTATGTATGTATCAACTAGGCCTACTAACACTAAGGTGTCTTCTTTCACAGAGCATACAGTTACGTTGGCAGGGAATGTGTTAATAAACTATGATAAACTCTGAACTATATTTAATGACAGTACAAATTGACTTCTGGTTTCAGGGTGATACAAAGAATGACACCTGGATCTTTGCCATGGCTGTACTGCTCAGCAGCACTCTGGTGTACAACAGCATGGGAACCATCAATAACAAAGCCCTGGAGAAACTTCAGTATCCTTCAAGTTAAGTGCAGATTTGTTGTCCGGAGGCCATAGAAAAAACTGAAAAACATAAATATATATATAAATATAATATTAAAATATAGCTGCAAGCAGCAATAAGCGGGTTCCAGGCATAAGGCAAAAAGCGATATGCAACAATAGCACAATAAGACGTAGAAACAGAATAGATTGAACTTGTGACAAAGCAGCCCATGCAATTAACAAATGAGCATTCTCAACAGCTGAGCAGAGGGATTGTGGATAGTACGGAGGGGAGCAATTGGGGTTGAGAACCTCACTCATGGACACTTCAAACCATGGCCATTGACAGGATTCGAACCCTTGCCCTTTGGGACTCATAGGCTGGCACATTACCAGAACTCTACCAACTGAGCTATTCGATCCACAGACAGACAGCAGTGAGAAAGGAGCACACAAAGATGATTTATCTTCCTTTTTTAATGAAGCCATGCCCTTTACAATATTATTTGGCTAATGAAGGCTTAACACAAATTAATTAATTAATTAATGTAAAAAAAATCTGTAGTGTAAAAGTTGCACGTTCATCAAATGTCAATGTATATTATTTCTTGTGTCTGGGTAGCTCAGTTGGAAGAGCTCTGACTCTGAACCGCAAGGTCATGGGATCGAATCCTGGCAAAAGCAACACAGCATATGAGTAATCTGGTTCCCTGGTGTATAGAGCATTGTTACAGGTATAGACTCATGTATTTGTTAATGTTGCTACCCTTTAAATGGCCGTGGCATTGGGCACTTAAAGTTAAATATTTGAAAAACTACACATTATTTCAAAGAAAAAGCATAGGTGGTCTCCATTTGAATGGAGTTTCTAAGTGAAAGTATGTAAGAGGAGTAGGGTGCTAATGTTTTGAGGAGAATATAGTCTATAAATAGTGAAGATATAATAGTGTTCTCACTGCTCCTGCAGCGAGCCCACAAGAAAGACCGTAAACGTAAATGATTCCAACAGGGGAAACTACTTTTCAGCTCAACCCAGCTAAGGTGGTCATATATAGCACACAGGGGATCAATCCGGGGTTAAGAACCTCACTCATGGACACCTCAACCTATTGCTTTTAACAGGAATCGAACTCTCAACCTTCGGACTCACAGGCTGAGACACTACCTGTTAGTGCTATAGCTTCGTCCAGGCTGAAGTTGTCTGTTTTCAGTGTTTTGCCTTCTGTCATGAACCAAGCCCCTGTTTCACTAACACTAAGATCACTCGTTCACAAACCATTTACCAATGGAGAACTTGTACGTCCCCTCGGAACCGAAACTAGTGAAAGTAGCCGATCTACAAGCTACAAAGGATTGCAGTGCTGGAAACGTAATTAAACTGATTAAGAGTGAATGTGGAAGTGAATCAACAATATGGGATACCACAGACTCAACGCAACGGACAAGACCGTGCCAACAAACAGCCACCTAACACTAACGTGGCTTCCAAAAAAACGGTGAACCGTGCACAGGACAAGGCCTTCTCCTGGAACACTCTTGGTGCAAAGCCAAAGGAAATGAAAGGACAAATAACTGGCAGAACTCGGAGCCCTGAGATTACAGATAGGACCGGCTGGCCTGCGCTACCACCCCGGCATACCGCGGTACCGCGCCTTCTACCCCCCTTCAACTGCCAAAGGGAGAACTACGAACAAACCTCCCCAAATACCGAGTGTGCATTCACTCCACTGCTCCAGGATTCTAGATGTCCGTCTGATGACAGAGATAACGTCTCATCTTCACCCAGCAGGGTAAGAACCAAGAGTAACTCAGAAAGTAAAAGGCTACATGGAGAGCAAATGACTGTGCCTGTGAAAGATGTTAAAAGCATGATAAAGAGAAAGGCAAAAGTGCTGTTTTCCCAAAGACATGGTCTCTGACATGAATGACAGAATTTTTGATCTTTTATCCCTGATATTGCACATTGGTACATGTGATATAGAAGGAAAAAAGTCAGAAATCCTGAAACAGCACTTCATGGCTTTATTCAGCACACTCAGCTCCCTCTGTGTCAATGTGTGCATCAGTGGCACACTGCCAACTACAAGAGGCGGTGATGAACGATTCAGCAGACTGTCTGCACTGAGCAAGTGGCTTTCAACTAGTTGTACCAGATCTGTGCACTTAATGGACAATTTAATTATTTTCTGGGATCGGAGGCACCTTTTTGCAGACGGAATTCACCTTAATAAGCTAGGTGTAAAATTGTTAATCTCAAATGTGTTCTACACGCTTTGTGTGCCACCGCCACCCTCCGCCATGGCCAGAACACAAGAATACAAAACAACAGGGTGCTGAGCAACTGTTATCTGCTACCCCCTGCAAGTTGTGGTTGAAGTGGGGGACAGGGGGCCGAAGCCAAAAAACTATCTTTCATCAATTGGATGTGTTTCTACAACACAATAAGGTTCATAACAAGCTGACTTTGATTCAGACAAACACGACATCTGTTCTGGTATTCCTGTATATGCTGCCGCTGGGAGAACTTATTACCGATCACAGAGTGAATTTCCATTTCTATGCTGATGATACCCAGCTTTATCTTTCTGTAGCTCCAGACGACCCCTGTGCTCTAGAGCCTTTGTTGACCTGTCTGTCCAGCATCAAATGCTGGATGAGTGAGAACTTTCTTAAGCTATGAGGATAAGACAGAAGTTCTCAAAATTGGTTCTAGTGAGCAGAGAGAATCAATAATAAGTACACTCGGTAGCCTGACTGTAGATAGTATCACTACAGTAAAGACGATAAATAATTCAACGGACTTAGCAGTGGACTTGAGCCAACCCATTGGCAGCATGAACTCTCCTGATGAAAGCCTCCAGCAGGAAGTCAGGAGGGGGATCGATAGTCTACTCGGGCCCAAAACAAACATCCGCCTAGGTGCATGGAATGGCATGTTCGAGACATCCAAAACAGCACAGGTCATTGGCGAAATGAGGAGATACAGGCTGGACATACTGGGAATTAGCGAATGCAGATGGACCGGCTCAGGACGCCAAGCAATGAGTGATGGCTCAGTTATCCTCCGTTCTGGGCATAGCGATCAACACATTCGCGGTGTGGCCCTCATAATCTCAAAGGAGAAGGTCAACACCTTGTTAGAGTGGGAACCCCTCAGTGACAGGCTAATCAGAGCCCGCTTCAACTCCAACCACTGCAAACTCTCCATCCTTCAGTGTTATGCACCAACTAATGAAGCGGAGGAAAAGGAAAAAGATGACTGGTACGAGGAGTTACAGCAAGCAGTCAACAAAGTTCCTCAGCATGACCTGCTACTGATCATGGGGGATATCAATGTCAAAGTTGGCAATGACAATACCAGCTGTGAGAGAGCTATGGGAAGGCACGGATGCGGTGTGATGAACGACAACGGTGAACGCCTTGCTGACTTCTGCCTGAACAACAATTGTGTCATTGGAGGCACCATCTTTCCACACAAAACAATACACAAGCTCACATGGACGTCACCTGATGGCTCCACAATCAACCAGATCCACCACAACTTGATCGTGGCGCAGGTCTCTTCAAGATGTCCGAGCTTGCCGTGGAGCTGATGTCAACAGTGACCACTACCTCCTAACAGCCATTATAAGGCTGAAATTAAGGAAAGTGGCAAAGCAGAGCCAACACAGAAAACAACTCGATGTAGCCAAGCTGAAATTCCCTAACACCAACAGAGATTTGACTGAGAAAACGCTTCTGTGCTTTGGCGGACTCTACAGAAGAGGTCTCAGATATCAACAGCAAGTGGGAGGCCATCAAAAAGGTCTATGTAGAGTCAGCCACCAAGGTCCTTGGCTACAGAAAGAAAAATAACCAGGAATGGCTAACTCCTGGAACCTGGCAGAAAATAGAGGAACGTAAACAACTGAAGGACAAGATGCTGAGCACAAAATCACCCAGGCTCCTAGAACGGGTCCAAAATGCCTACAAAGAGAAGGACAGACAAGTGAAAAAGTGCCAAAAGTGACAAGAGGGCCTTTGTAGAGGATTTAGCAGATAAAGCAGAGCAAGCTGCTGCAAGGGGCGAAATTAGTACGATCTACAACATCACGAAGAAACTCAGCGGCAAGTACTGTACAAAAGCCAGTCAACCCCTGTCAGAGACAAGGATGGCACCATCCTCAGGACAGAGCACGAAGGCACCTTCCACAGGCGCGGCGCTGCCGAGCAGAAGGCCCGGTCACCCATAGTACGTAGATTTGTACCAGGGACATCGAGGAGGAATCTGCTCGTAAATCTGAGGGTGCGGGTGGAATTTTGTGGGGGCCTAATTAATTTCTGTAGGTAAATTATTTATTGTTTATTTATTGTTCCATCTATGTTCTTTTTGTACTCAAAACCCAATCCAGAGGGCCAACCTGTTCTTGCTCCATATTGTTTACATGTCATTCATCCGCCCCGCTGGAACACTAGAGCGAGTGAGCGAGTGCGGCGGAATTATGGGATGTATGGGTCGGGCCATTCTGCGCATGCGTTAAATGCGTTAAATATTTTAACGCAATTAATCCAAAAAAATTATTACCGCCGTTAACACGATAATTTTGACAGCATTAATTAAAATTAATTCAAGGAATAACACATGCATTTTGACAGATTTAAACACAATAACAACCCTGTTACATTAGTATTTAGGTCTATAAAGCTGAGGTAGGAGCAGCATTAAGAAAACAGTTTTGCGCAGGGCTCTAGTTACAATTTCTATCCTTAAACTATGTTGCAGCGTTTAAGTATATCCTTGCTCAGGCTACTGTCCTGCCGAAAGGTTTAGAAACTCAGTGTTATTTTGTTATCCATAACATCACAACTTACAGCTACGTGACGACACTGACAGAGCATATCAAAATCAAGTCAGAAACAGATGATGATCAAACATACACGCATTTCCTTCCCTCCTTTGTGTGGGCTGTGCGAGATTTCTCCCTCGATTTGGAGCTGGATGGGAAACCCATAACAGCAGATGAGTACCTGGAAAATGCTCTCAAGCAGAAACCAGGTTTTCATGACAGTTTATTTGGATACAGTCTATGTTTCAGTAATTTAATCTAGCCAGTAATGCTCATGCACATTTACACTAAAAGTTATTGTCTTTTGTATGTGTTTCATTGTTTCAAAGGTAAAGGGAATGAGCAGTACAACCAGCCCCGTAACTGCCTTCGTAAGTTCTTTTTGCATCGTTCGTGCTTTGTGTTTGAGAGACCAGGAAACAAGAATACACTGAAACGATTGGAGGAAATGACCGACGCTGACCTGGAACCAGAATTTGTCCAACAGGCCAACGACTTCACTGAACACATCTACACTAAATCTGAGACCAAGACCCTTGATGCTGGTCAAAAGGTCACTGGCAGTTGTAAGTGGGATTCAAAAAAGCTACACGATAGCCACTCAATGCAATTTCAATTGGAAAACAGAATTTATTTTTCAACCCAGATGTAAACAAACAATGTCTCCGTGGAATTCTCTTCTTTCCACCGGAAAAATAACATTGTAACCGATGTAAGCGATCGTCCGTTCTGTAGTTATCGGCAGTTGAATATAGCTTGTTTTCACCAAAAACGCAATCTGGGAAAATAAATTTGATTTTATTTTTTATTTTTTATTATTCGCACAATAAAAAACATTACAAAGGTAACATTGTTAAAACAACGCAGAAATAAGTGCAGGTGAGAAAAGAAACCCATAAATGGCTTATAAAGGGTTCTCACCTAAAAATAATAAACAAGTAGTTAAACAATAATCAAGTTAAACATAATAATCAAACGTAAGACACGACAAACAACAAATACCATGTGTGCAGTTGAATGTGTGGGTGCGAGTGTCTGTGTATTGAGTTTGCGTATGTGTGCACGTGTCTGCACATGTGTGTCAGTGTGTGTGTGTGTGTGTGTGTGTGTGTGTGTGTGTGTGTGTGTGTGTGTGTGTGTATGCAGAAAGCTACGTTATATGGTAGAAGCAAGTGGAGAGGCTTGATTCATCAGGCTGGCCCTCAGTCTATGTTTAAAGTTACTGAGTGAAGATGAGGAGTTGGCAATAAGTATGTGTGTATTCCAAAGTAAAGAACCTCTGTCTTTAATGGAGAACTGGCTATGGGTGGTATGGCTGAAGGGAGGATGGAGATTATCGGATTGTCTAGTATTATAATTATGAACTTGCAAGTTCGTCTTAAAATATTCTTTAAAAGGTGTAGGAAGCATATTTGAAAGGTAAGTGCATTTATACACTTTAGATGAAAGAACAGGACTCGACTGTGATAATGTCATAGATAGACAATAAATATAGTTTTTTAAACAGAGGAGCAGATGGAGACAAATAGTTAGAAGAAGTAGCTATTCTTACACATTTGAGTAATAAGTATAAGTATTTTGTGTAAATTAGATGGAGATGTACTTGCCCAAACGATATTGCAGTAAATTAGATATGGATAAATTAAACTGTAATAAAGGGTTAAGATCGAGGCAAGCCTGATGAACCAAGCCCCTGATTGATAACAAGTGATCTTGAAACTTTGTTGGTTGCTGTAAGTATGTGCTCTTTCCAAGACAATTTTTCATCCACTAAGACCCCTAGAAATTTGGTGGATTAAACTTGACTAATTTCAATCCCACCAATAGAAATCTTAGCTGTATGATGACCGTGTTTTTAATTCTTACTTGAAAACACAACAAAGTTGGATTTTTTTACATTTAGTGATAACTTATTTGCAAGAAACCATTCAGAGAGCATAGCTATGCAGGAATTAGCTTCCTTAATGAGTGATTCAAAATTCTTGTAAGTTCAAATCAAATTCGTATCATCAGCAAACAAAATCAGCGTAAAGGATGAGGATACAGCAGGAAGCTCATTGATGTAAATAAGAAATAATAAGGGTCCGAGTATCGACCCCTGAGTAACTCCACATGACATCTTAACTTTGGATGAAAAACAAACATTAGCATAAACATATCGTTCATGGTTATAAACATAACTAGACAGCCATTTAAATGTTATACCTTGAAAACCATAATCATGTAATTTATCAAGTAATATAGTATAATCCACGGTATCAAATGCTTTAGAAAGATCTGGAATATGCTAAGAGCAAATTCTTTGTTATTAATGGCTGAGTAGATATTTTCAACCAGTTGTAATAAGGCCATATCTGTAGTGTGATTGAGTGATTTTTCTTAAAACCATACTGATGCTCATATAAGATATTGTGTTCATTTAAGTGGTGCAACATTCTGTTGTAAACCAGTTTTTCCAATATTTTAGAAAAACATGGTAACACTGATATTGGCCGATAATTATTAAAAAGTCTTGCATCTCCAGATTTATGCAGAGGAATAACTTAGTCTATTTTTAAATCAGTTGGAACTTCCCCAGATTGCAGAGATAGGTTGAATATGTGTGTAAGGGGTTTAATAATAGAATGACCAGCTGCTGATATCTTCAAGTTAGAAATTCATTCCAACACCTCTGTTTCATTAGTATCTTCAAACTGTAAAAGAGTAGGGAAGTTACCCCTAATATAATCTAAATGATTACTATTAGGGTTTCCCATATCCTTTGACAGAGATGAACCCACCTTTGCAGAAAAATTGTTGAATTAATTTGCTATAATTTTAGGGTCACTATCCGTGATAAATGTATTTTTATAAATCTGATAACATTGTAGTGGATAGGGTGAAATGTTTTAGATTATGTAATCATCATAGTTTGGCGAAGAGCGTCCTCTAGCGTAATCACTAAAAACACCATGATGACGTAATATTACATCTTTGGCAGTGAAGCATTGGATTTGAGATGACACAATATTACGTCCTTGGCAGTCAATGTCTTAAGAATGTATTTCATTTTGTCTTATTTTTGATGAAATAATGCTATTTGAGGGGTTGCATTTTTTTCCAAATAGTCATGGTGCTTTTTAATTGATCATTTTGTATTTTATCCAAGAACCTTTAAAGTACAGCACTATGCAAGAAGCATTTTTACTTCATTTTATGATTATGACTGTATAGTAAAAATCCATACCAATGCAGGGATTCTTACATTATACTTTAGAGCTGCAATCTGTAATATTTATGTTCTCTCCGGGATTCAAACCTGAACATCCCACACAAGCACTAATATTTCTACTGCTGAGCTAAGACAGAAAGCCCACATGGGCAGGGGAGATCTTACGGTTTAAGATTCATGCAATACCACTTGTCAACCAGTAAGTGTCCTCACTGACCACAGGATCTAAATGTAATAGAAGAGTATTGTATTAACATATTCTACCATACAGATGGTTAAATAACATTTTATTCTAACAAAATAAGTCATGGATTGCAGATTTTATATTCTTATTTCTCTGCTTGATTTGTTGCCCGAATTTGTAATATCTGACTTTTGCCTGCTAGCATCACCATTGTCCCTTCCACAGTGCTTGGTAAACTGGCAGACACATACGTGAATGCCATCCGTAGTGGAAAGATTCCCTGTCTGGAGAATGCTGTGGTGGCGCTATCTGAGATTGAGAACGCCAAAGCTGTGGAACAGGCCCTGGACCACTATGTACAGAAAATGAAATCTGTACGCTACCCCACCAACACCAAGGAGGAGCTGTCTGCAGTCCATCAATCCAGTGAGAGAGAGGCAGTGGCCATTTTCATGAAATATTCATTCAGAGATAAAGACCAAAAATATCAGCACAAAATTGTGGTATGTTGTAAATTATTATTCTTTATTTTCGCATCTGGTGACACAATCACATTACACATTACTTTTAAAATAGATCTAAACCTTAGTTGCATTCTGTCATCTTGAGTCTCTTGCTTATACTTTTCCTCTTCAGTTGTTTAACTGCTGCTTTCCCTATTTTTATTTAGAAGTGTATAATTTCAACCGGTTGTCTTTACCGCCATTTATAACTATGTGAGCCGTTCCTACATGTACTTAACATGATAATAATTTACGTTCTAAACTGAATTAAAGGTGGACTCTGTAATGCTGTTAAACAGCAATTTTTTCAAATCAGCCTGTAAGTGGTGATATAGGGCATAGCAGTGGTGACCATTTTGTGGTTCCACCAATCCAGAGTCCATTCATTTTTCCCGTAGAGATTTCCCAAACATATTTATATCAATTGTTTTAAGCCTAGAATCAAGCCATCCAGGCTCCTGGTGAATCATAACCAGAAAACATTTGATTCTGTGAAAACAAATAATTGAATATTTAATTATATGATATACTATATTTAATAAATATCCTTTGTTTTTGCGGTTTCTTCAAAACACACTTTTTTTCCAACTCCTGCAACTCCTACAAAATGTATCCAAAACTCACAAATCTGCACACATTATCTCTGAAGTCATGTGATTGAGATAATGCCAATTCGACTGGCTATGACTGCCTTCCAAGATTTGCAGGCCCTGGGTAGGCAACCCGGCCTGGCGGAGACCTGCGCTCAAAGGAGCACACTTTTCTTGTTTATTTATTATATATTTGTACTTTAGTTTAATAAACTATTCTGCTAAACTATTCAGGCATGGTCATTTTACAAGAGTCATCTACTGGACCATGCAGTAAAAGCACAATAACTAAAGATAGTTGTAGCACCCTGCAGATTAACCCATTTGGGAAGATATACATTTGCATTTGACCGCTATGTTTTTAGAAAGTACTTCAGGACCGATATAAACACGTCTGTGAGAAAAACTGCCAGGAGTCCAGGAAGGCTTGTGAACGCATCATCAAACGCATCTTTGAACCTCTGGAGGCCAAGCTGAGAAGTGGTCTCTACACAACCACTGGAGGATACTACCAGTTCTCCCAGGACCTCACCACGATGACTAATGAATACCGGCGTGAAAAAGGCAAAGGAGTGAAGGTAAGATGGACAGATGGATTCCTGCCTACTTCAGATGGATTGTTCTTCAATAATCTGATTCTGAGCTGAATACAATGTAACCATCAGTATTGGGGTGTGTGTGTGTGTGTGTGTGTGTGTGTGTGTGTGTGTGTGTGTGTGTGTGTGTGTGTGTGTGTGTGTGTGTGTGTGTGTGTGTGTGTGTGTGTGTGTGTGTTAAAGGCTGCGGAGGTGCTGATGACATACCTGGACGAGAAGGCAGCAGTTGGCCAGACCATAATGGCAGCTGATAAACGCCTTTCTGAGGCAGAGCGGAAAGCAAAAGGTAAAATATACTATTAGTTCAGTCAGTCCATCCCAAGATTGATTGATTGAATATTTGATTAGGCAGACATGTAAAAACAGCACAAGTACAGTTAACACACTTTGTCTAAAAGGTCCGTCCAAAAAAGTCCTTGCGGTCTTGTTTCCATTGAGGTCCTTGGTATTCAATTCATAAGCATATAAAGTAGCACCAAACGTTCAATATCATCACAAAAATACAGAAAAAGAACAAACACTATATGTACAGAGTCTAAAAAACAATGGGGGGGGGGTGGTGGGGATGGGGGAATGAGAGTCAAAGGAAGGGGGGGGGGGTCGTCTGTCTAGGGCGAAAGTGGTACTACCTCCCCTTTTTGCCTCCTGAAAGGTGAATTTTCAGTGCTGTTTTAAAGGGAGCCAAGGACCTACATTTTTTGAGGGATGGGGTCAGACTATTCCACACCTGGGTAGCAGTGCTGTACAGTCATTGCCTATTGACTTTGTCGTTTTTTTTCTGGCATCTCATGCGTGTCACGCAGGACATGTGTTATTTCCACTTATTTCCACTCTGTGCCGCTAGGGGCAGCAGCGGTCTACTGCCTAGAGCTGCCTACAGTTACTGTATCCTCTCCCTTTACTTTACACTTGTTTTGACACTTGCTTTGGAAAATGTAAACGTATTTTTTCTCATGCCATAGCTCATTTGAATTGACAAATTGTTTGTTTGTTTATTTCTGTGGTGGTGTTTCAGTGGCACTGATGAATAAAATAATTAAGCATTTTGAAATAGCCTAATGTTGCTATATTAAATAATTAAAATATATATTTAACTCTTAACTTCCTAGAAAGACAGAGAGATATCATGTCTGTTGCATACAGTACACATGTGACATTTATTACCTCGCGCTCCTGCATTAATAAATAAATAAAATAAAGTAACGGGCGTCAACGCTCCTATCTGCCCCTTTTAACCGTTATTTCGTTATTTCTATTAACCGGTTATTCTATGAAATATATTTATAAGATTTTCCATATTGCTGTCAAGTTTAGTTTAGTTTTATGAGCACATTGTTATAATATAGAAACAATACATGACGAGGCACAAAGCTCTGTGCGGCTTTCATCATAAAGTTTAAAATAAAAACTTCGACATTAAACAAATATATTTAGCTCATCATCAGCTATATATTCTCAGTTATCTTGGCATATGCTTAAATTTTTGATAAGATGATTGGATCATCTGTGACAGCACGTTTAATAAACGTCGCATTTTCATTTTGCGCTGATGTCTCGTTAAACCCAACTCTCTCTCTCTCTCTCTCTCTCTCTCTCTCTCTCTCTCTCTCTCTCTCTCTCTCTCTCTCTCTCTCGGGTTAGTGAGGGTTTAAAATGCTCATGTTTATTGCATGGTCTTCTTTCTGTATCATCTCTTTGACTTGATTTTTCACCATTTCAGATCTATCGGTCCAATGGCTTCTCGCTTAAACGTGTGCCTCGCAGCCTGAAGGTTGCCAGTTCAAGGCTCACTTCAGGCAGACTTCATTTGAAGCGCAATGCAAACAACATGACTATCAATGAATTCATGTGCAATTGATAATGATAACATGAAATGCTTAGTTGAGAGTATGTTTTTTCAATGTATGATATACTTAATTCTGAAAATAGCCGATCTACAATCTCAAAACTTTTCAGATAGCAACGTGTTTCTGAGCTTGTAGATCGGCTCCTTTCACTGGTTTCGGTTCCGATGAGACATACAATTTCTCTATTGGTAAATCTCTCTAAATACGAAATACCCATGTAGCAGGGATTGTTGAAGCTGAACATGGTCCATTTTTTTTTACATTAATAATGCCTGGCTTAGACCCCGTGGAGATCTGTCATTGTTTGGGGGTTATGGGATCATTTGCGTCCTTTGCGTCATTATGTTAACTCCAATGCTACTGAACGGGGATAAATTAAAGTAGTGAAAATAGCCGATCTACAAGCTCACAAAGTGTTGCAAACTACCCCCCCCTCTCACGCTGACTGTACCTGTGAAGGTCTAACTCTACTGGAATGGCTGGGGGAAAAAAGAGAGAGAGATATGCATCAAAGTAGGGGTTCTCAATCTTTTTCAGGCCATGACCCCCCAAAATAACCATATTGAATATTCTGAATTGAGAAAGGTGCACTTGTACCCCTTATTAACTTTAATATGCTCATTCCATGCAGCTCGGCAGAATGCGAGTGCGGCTTTAGTTTGATGAACATTGAACCTCATAACATCACTCCGTTCGCGACTGCATACAGAACGTGTGTCGGCTCTGATGTTTATTAGACAGTATGGTCCTCCGCTCAGGTCCTGGAATCCAGAGCCTTATGTCAAGACTTGGCTGCGAGCACATCGCGCGGCAGAAAGCACAAAAACCAGAGTGGCACAGCCTGTCATGTCAGATAACCCAGACCCACTTTGGCAATTTTTATAAGACAGGGGTTATTGGCGTCTTTTTGGTTTGTTTTATTTCTATTCTTATTTCTTCCTCAATATTGTTTAAGAATTAATGTGCTATCCATGACATGCTGTCACCAGTTTACCAGTTCACTGTCTGTTATTTAATGATGATCGAATATTGGCTAAATGTTTATAATGTCTTCTGTCCAAACAATGAAAAGCACTAAGAAAAGGCAAGTGAGTCTCTCTTTAATTAAGCATGATGAGCCATGCGTTTTCCACAAAACAATTAAATATCATTGAATATAATTGCACCCTTGTCATTACTACTATGTTATTATAGCTTTCAGTAGGCCACCACAGGCACAGACAGTGCGTTTTAGCGCAGCGCGGCCTGGCTCAAGAACCGTGCTCCCCCACTTCCAAAATTAGCACTAGCCTACAACACTGGCCCAGTCTCTTGTCAAACCGGTTATGTTAATGATATGCAGCCTATTCCAAATAAGCCAAGTGAGGAACTCTGCTATCAGGTTCCCCCTCCCCCCTACAGTAGGCTACCTCTGTATCTCTTCTATCAAAGTATTTGTTCAGATACAAATTCAGAGCGGCCAATTTTGATATTTTTAATGCACCAATTGAACTTCACCCTGGTGTTGTACATCTACATAAACGTTCATATTTCTAATATAAAGTGCTGACCCCATGGCCACGGATGTTACAATTATGTATGGGCCCGCATAAGTACACCTATCTTCTTCCTATTGTTCAATAAAAATAATTTTAATCGGATTGGTGGCTATTGTCTTCGAATTGTCTCCATTGGCTTCATTTACGCGACCCTATCGGTTGGGAGGAGTATTGCACTCTGATACATTATAACTCTATGAGAAAATGGCCGCCGATCGGATTAAAATGCTTTTTATTGAACAATACGGAAGATACAGGTACTTATACGCACTCGAAGTGAATTGTAACATCCATGGCCATGAGTTAAGCACTTTATATTTGAAATCTGAACGTTTATGTAGATGTACGGGTTGTAAATAGAGAAAGCACAAACACCCGGTTGAATTCAGCCAGAACGGTAGTGACTAATAGTCGACCAGTGGGTCAAATTCATTTTGGTGGAAGAAGTACTCGGATATTTTACTCAAGTAAAAGTAGCAATACCACAATATAAAAATACTCTGTTACAAGTAAAAGGCCTGTGCTCAAAATGTTACTTGAGTTCAATCAAAGTAAAAGTACAAAAGTATTGGCATCAATAGCGATACGTTGTGAGCTTGTAAATCGGCTATTTTCAAATAGACTATGTAAAATAGGGCAAATAATGTATGTTTTATAATGTAATGATTTATATCTGCAAAGTAACTAGTAACTAAAGCGTTCAAATAATGGTAGTGGAGTGAAAGTACAATATTTTCCTCTGAGATGTAGTGGAGTAGAAGTAAAAGTAAAAATAGCTGATCATGGCGTGGGTTTCGAACTCGGGTCGTAAAATCACCGGGCATCAGTTTTAGCCGCTACACTAATGGAGCTGTTTTATTAACAGAGGAAAGAGGTAGCATAAAGTACTACTACACAGAAATTGACGCAAGAAAAAAATAATAATATATAAGACGTCTGTCTGTCTGTCTGTCTCTCTCTCTACGGACTTTTGAGACAGACAGACAGACAGACAGACAGACAGACAGACAGACAGACAAGACAGACAGACAGACAGAAAACAATGTGTGTCTGAACATTTCTAAAATGACAGAGATGCGTTCCTGACTGCCCGACGCTGAACACATCTCATCTCATCTCATCTCATCTCATCTCGTCTGTCTGTCTGTCTGTCTGTCTGTCTGTCTGTCTGTCTGTCTGTCTGTCTGTCTGTCTGTCTGTCTGTCTGTCTGTCTGTCTGTCTGTCTGTCTGTCTGTTTGAAACAAAAAAAAAGTGACTCCAAAGCGCCACCTCGTGGTAGTATTTGGAACTAGATTTACTGCACGAGTGAGTGAGGCAAATGAGGAGTGTGATGTCAACATGAGAAACGACAAAGTCAATAGGCACCGACTGTAGAAGGAGAATTTACCCATGTTTGTTTTATGGGTAGGTGGTACCAGATCGTTGTTTACGCTCCTTCTAGTTTTATGACTGTGGGTGTCGCTAACTTGTTGGAGGTATTTAGTCAGATATGCGGGTATTGAGGGCATTGAGGGCAAATTTGCATTGGCAATTTTGAAGACCTCCCATTTTTTGTTGTTTAACCCTGTCTTCTACCCTGAGCCATCCTAGGCTAGCAAAATGTGTGGGGAAAAGGTGGGTCAAGGGCCCCAGGCCGAGAAGTAGTCGATATCAGTTTGTTTTGGGAGGTTTGAAGCTTAGTCTTTAGTGACGATGTTGGAGTACCAGGAGGTGCAAGCATAGTCAAAAAGGGGCTGAATCAGGGCCCCTGAAAGGGTCCTGAGAGCACTTTTGTTGACAAAAGAGGAAACTCTGCCCAGCAATCTGGTTCTCTGATTTACTCTTTTGATCACCTTTGTTGCCATGCTTTCACCTGTCAGGTATTTGTCAAGAATACAGCCCAAATAGGTAATCTCTTCTTTGCTAGTGATTACTGTGTCATCGACTTTAACCTTGAAATCATTTTACATTCATCATTTACATACATTCATCTTACTGAGGGAATGTTTGGTCCCAAAGAGAATGGATTCTGTTTTACCAAGTGTAGTGACAGTTTGCTATTTGTAAGCCAAGTATGGATTTTGGTGAGTTCAGAGCTGAGAGCTTCCTCAGCTTGCAACTTGTCCTCACCCGAGATCAGGAGTGCTGAGTCATCAGCGAACAGGAACAATTTGCAGTTACAGGCAGCATACATGTCGTTAATGTATAAAAGGAACAGTAACGGCCCTAGAATGCTACCCTGAGGAACCCTGCAGCTCTCCGGGAGGGATGAGGACATGGTTCCGTTGATGTCAACCACTTGTTCTCTTCCCTCCAGGTAAGATCTCATCCAGTTTAGTGAAGTGCTATCAAAACCACTCGCCCTCAGCTTATCAAGTAGAATTGAATGGTTTACAGTGTCAAACACCTTTTGGAGGTCCAGTATTTGTCCGAGTCTACCTCACGTTTGATGTAGTCGATCAAATACAGTAGGCATGTGTCAGTGGAGTGGGATGTTCTGAAGCCCGACAGACAACAGTTGACGCTCGCTGAGGTAGCTGTTGATTTGTTCTTGAATTAATCGCTCTATGACCTTTGAGATGGAACAAAGGATGGAAACAGGCCTGTAGTTGCCAGGATCTTAATTTGCTTCCTTTTTTATATAGAAGGATTACTCTCGCCAACTTGAATTCTTGTGGGAGGTGACACTGACTGATGGATAAGTTTGTAATGTATGGCAAAGAGTTTGTTAACATATCTTCAGTTTTTGCAGGTTTGAATGAGAAAGAATCTTTCTTAGATGTATAGGCTATCGATCATTTCATAGAGAACTGCGGTGCTGTATTGCACATGGCAACAGAAGGTATTTAAAAGCTGTCGCAAACGAGAGTATAGTGATAATACATACAAGTTTAAAAGAGTAAAAATATATAAATAAAAATAAAACTGGAAAGAATTAAAGTCAAATGACTTATTGTATAAAAGCAAGGCTACAGAGTTATGTTTGCATAGCTAATTATTCAAGAGTTAGCACTGTCCTCAGCTGTGTAGAGCTTTGGAACATATCTGCTACCCAGCGTAAGACAGCGCTAAGAAGCACAGTCAGCACAATCCCCCAGTACAGTATCCATGCTATAGAGCACATTGGATTGACCTACACAGAATATGGGTTCACAATGCGCCAACACTGCTTTTAATCTGAAATCCATCATAATTCGACTCAAATATTTTTCAAATATCTCTATCTATCAAATAGCCATAGCCTCCTCCCAATCTTTACCCTTTTACAGTATATCGAGGTCCAACACAAGACGCATGGGATGGGATATAACGTGCCTGCCTGCGATCATTCTTTATAGGTGGTTTAACAACCTATTCCACCAAAAATCTTTTTTTGTGTGGTTAATGTGATTTTGGAGCTTCCTGGTGTTTTTTTTGCATCTTGGCTATCTCTAAAGCGACTAAAGCTGGCCTTACACTACAAGACTTTTTTCTTAAACGATTTTGAAATCGGGTATCATCACACACTACAAGATAATCTTTCAAGATTCTCTTATCAGATTATCTTAAACATGCACACACTACACGATTTTTTAAATTCGGGGGCATCTCACACTACAAGATTCTATCCAGATTCTCGGGCTTGCCCGAACACAGCAATAATAAATAATATGAAAAAATATATAATTTATTAATAATTATAATTATATAAGACACTGTTATATTGGTAGCCTATATTATTATGATATTAAATAAAGTTACACATTACAATCCGTACATTTTCATATAATTTGCATATTTAAAGTTTTTTATGAGCATGCCATACACTGACTGGCGATTGTGGAGAATCGATTCAGTGTGTTTTTTTCCGACAGCCAGCTACGCTGCTGAGCTGTGCCTCGCCTCTCCTCGCAACACACACACACACACACACACACACACACACACACACACACACACACACACACACACACACACACACACACACACACACACACACACACACACACACACACACACACGGTGCTTTGCGTCAGAGCTGATCTACAAGCTCACAACGTGTCTCATATGATCCGCGGCACCAATGTTAACCGCTCGACACCATTGTGCGACGAAAAATAATCCTGGCTGGCCGAGAGACTTCCATGGATTTAAGAACTATGAAGGGTGCACCAACATGAATGTTTTTTATCTAAGGCATTAGATGGCGGGCCAGATAATGAAAGGCTAATTTAAGAAATTGATAGTTAAAATATGTACTGGAACGCCAAGAGTCAAGACAGAACGCCTTATATTGGCCTACATATGTTATTCTCTCACAGAGAATGAATCAAAATGTAAGCTATTGGGTGGCATAATAAACTGTAAACGAGTTATGTTTTCCCCCCTTTCCATTTGTGAATAGTAATACAGTTATTATGGACTGACCATGTAGCAGAGCCTACCTCATTATAATTATAATCATTAAATAATTTGAATGATTTTACTTTTATTAAGTGTGCCTGCCATGTAATGGCAAAACACTTATAGAGATCTGCCATATTTATTAATTAAGGGTGCGTTCTAAAATACAGCACTGAGCGCACTGGCCAATACAAACTAATAGGCGAGTGTGCTCCGGTGCGTAATTTTCGAACGCGCCCTAAGTGTGCCTGCCATGTAATGGCAAAACACTTATTGAGATCCGCCATACTTAATAAGTGTGCCTGCCATGTAATGGCAAAACAATTATTGAGATCCGGCATGTTTATTAATCCAAGTTTATTTCACGCCGCAAAAGTTTGTCGCTCCGTAACTGCCGCACGGTTTACACTACCGCCGCAATAAAAACGGACGTTTTTCGCCGTTACGCGTTACCATTGCGACGTTATTCGCAAAAAAACGACGAAACCCCGCCCCTTTTGGCCTCACGCGTCACGCAAAATGCTCCCACACGGTTTACACGTCAGTGGCAATGTATACACCCAAACACTCTCTGAGGGGTATGGAGCTCAATGGTGCGACGTGGAAGTGGACCTCTTCACTTCCGGTTTAAAAAGTGCCCAAAATGCTCCCAAACTTTACGCACCCCCCCTAAGTGGGGGTCTGCCAACAAATGCATCAGACCCAAAAGTGGATTTATCACTTCCGGTTTTGAAAAGTGCCCAAAATGAGCCTACACCCCTAAATAGGGGTCTGCGAACAAATGCATCACATCCGGAACGGTTTTGAAAAGTGCCCAAAATGCTCCGAAACTTCGCCTACCCACCCTAAATAGGGGTCTGCGAACAAATGTGTCACATTGTGGCAGCGGTGGCCTAGTGGTTAGAGGGGCGGCCTTGATACCGGAAGGTCCCTAGTTCGATTCCCCAATTCATCACATCAATCATGAATCACCGCTGAATAGCCCTTGAGCAAGGCTTCCATGCAGGGTCTGGCTGTAAATAAGTTTCGCACTTAGTCCAACACCCTGGGTAAACAACAACAACAAACTTTGCTTTGCTTTGCTTTGCTTTGCTTTTACATCCGGAAGTGGATTTATTCACTTCCGGTTTTGAAAATTGCCCAAAATGCTCCCAAACTAAACGAACAAATATATAATGGTCAGTGTTTGCCTCAGACCACCAGAAGTGGGTCAAACAAGCACTCGTAACCATTTGAGTAATTGTTTATATATTTAAAAAATATATTAGATTTTTTTCAAACATTGTTTTAGATGCTCCTTTTTTCCTTACATTTTTCGTTTTTTACATTTTCCTTTTTTAGGTTTTGGTTTATTTTTTGTATTGATTTTTCAATTCTTTTTGCTGCTTTTTTTCATATTCCACCAAAATGGACCACCCAAAAACCTGTTAATAGCACCATTCAGGCCATTTGGAGTCAATTGGTGGTACTTTGTAGTGACACTATTTTGAGTCTCCAGCCAGCTGCAGGCACACTTACATTTTCTTAGGAAATTTGTTTCTAGTTAATCCAAGTTTATTTGTCGCCTCAAAAGTTCGGTCGTCCGTAACAGCCGCACGATTTACACTACCGCCGCAATATATACATCAAAACGTGCGGCTTGGTCGGGAATGATGTGCTCGGAAATGAATTTCCGCGTTACCATTGCGACGTTATTCGCAAAAAACGACGAAACCCCGCCCCTTTTGGCTGCACGCGCCGCGCCAAATGCTACTCCTCCCACACGGTTTACACGTCAGTGTCAATGTATACATCAAAACGTGCGGAACGACCGGGCCAACCAGGCTAAATATATATTAGATTTTTTTCAAACATTGTTTTAGATGCTCCTATTTTCCTTAAATATTTCGTTTTTTTATTTTCCCATTTTAGGTTTCGGTTTATTTTTTATTCATTTTTTAATTCTTTTTTTGGCTGCTTTTTTTTAAATACTTTGGACCACCCAAAAACCTGTTAGGAGCACGTTTTAGGCCATTTCGAGTCGATTGGTGGTACTTTGTAGTGACACTATTTTCAGTCACCAGCCAGCTGCAGGCACACTTAAATTTTCTTAGGAAATTTGTTTCTAGTTCTCATTATTATTACCCCCTTCCAGGGGCGCCGATTTGTGTCCACGCTCGCGGGTGCGCGCGCGTGCATGCGCGGCCGGTCTTTGCGGTTATTATCATGAATTTGACATGAATTTGCGGTTATTATCCGGGTTTGTTACCTTTTTAGGGTGGTTTTGTTACTTTAATGTGGTTAATTTGGTACCAAATGTACTCCATGAAGTGAAGATGTCAGTGTTTTTTTCTTTTTCTTTTTTTTTAGGAGTTTGTCATGGGTGCTCTTCATTTCCCCTGGGTGCTTTAGCCCCGAAGCACCCGCAGTTTCGGCGCCCTTGCCCCCTTCTGCCAGACGTTGGCTACAACGTCACATTATTAAGCATGATTCATCATAGGATCGCTTTGCAGATCTACAAGCTCACACCGCGGCGCAGATTGAATATATTTGGGGCACAACACCGTTGTACGTCGAAGCATAAATTGGTCGTTACTGGATGGATTGCGCTCTGCTACTTGTGGAGAGAGACAGACTGCTTGAGATTGCTAAACATTAATCTGCTACTAGTTAACAAGAGAAATGACACACTATCCAAAAGTATAAAGAGGATATGTATGTGACAGTGCTGAAAACAGGGCTTTTAAAGATGAATATGGACTGCAAACTATGTGTTTATCTTACCTGCATGGTGTCATCAATGCAAAGCCGTTGTGTTTCATCGGCTACACACATTTTGGCTGCTTGCAAGCCAAGGAATATAATTTTAGATGGCACCACAAGATGAAACATGGAATGGTACCAGGCAAGTTATATAAAAGTTTAATAAGCATCTTTCAGGTGGGGATAGATTCTCTATGGACATTATCGCTATAATAGCCTATATGTAGGACTGGTCCAATATTGTAAAATTAAAAAAATAAAATCATTATTAAAATAAATTATAATATAAAAAATGGATCCACCGCAGCTGCACCTGATTGTCCATCCTACATAAACAATGTGTGTAGTGACGATCTTAAACAAACATTTCGCCACTCGGCTGGGTACAGGAATACTGGCTCTCCACTACATATTATTCAATATGTACGGGAACTGACCCCCCGGGGGCAGTGCTCGTGGATACTCTTTAAGACACATCACATATGGTGGCCCTGCCCTGATTTGCAATCAGTGGGGTATTTAAGCCCCACCCCAGCAGAGCCACTTCGCATTGACACGAATTTCGGAGCGGCTGATTCGTGGAGAGCCGTTCTCTTTCGTGGTCGAGACTGGCTCTCCACTACATATTATTCAATATGTACGGGAACTCTCTAAGACACACCGCGAGGAAATAAGCAGACCCAGCCGCCCCCGCGGCAGCCTGAGCAGTTTAAGCCCGAAGTATCAGAACCCAAGGCGGCTCCAAAATCCTACCATCCAACAAAGTATGTAATGCTCGTGGCCTAGGCGCAAGACGCTACATAGGCCCAGCTGGCGACAGGCCAGTCAACTGATTAGCCACCTAGCCCGCAAGACGCAGGGCTAGCTTACTATGCCCGACATCACTCCGAGCCCGGCCCGTCCTACGGGAGCCAGGGTCTCGGAGGCACGGTGAGTATGACCTGCTCTACCGCGTGGAGCCCCGCTCTCACTCCGTGGATGGGGTGCTGGCTGCCACGCTCAGTCGGTAGAACCGGGTGAATGTAGACGGAGTCGACCATGTTGCTGCTGTGCGGATCTCCGTCAGAGACGCACCATTCCACAGCACCCAGGAGGCCACCGTCCCACGGGTGGAGTGTGCCCGCACCTAGGCGGCACTGGTACTCCTGCCCGCCTGTATGCCTGCTGGATCATTTCTGTGATCCAGCGGGACAGCCTAGCCTTTGCCAGTGGTCCAAGCACTCCTGCTTCAGCACCCGAAGAGCTGGTCTGTTACTCTGTGGGCCTGTGTGGCCCTGACGTACGACACTAAGCTCTAACAGGGCAGAGTGGGAACCGACTCTGTCTTTGTACTCCATCTGTCCGCATGTCAAAGAGGGACAGAGCTCAAACACCAGATTGAGATACCTCTGAGAGAACTTTTGGGGAGAAAGGCCAGGATGGGGCGTAACACTGCTCCTCCATCATCTGGGCCTAGACCTGCAAAGCTCCTCATGGACTGACAGAGCTTGCCACTCCACAATTCTCCTTGCAGATACGACTGGTGAAGGCCATGTCCCGCTGCGGAGCCCAGCACGCACTCAGTGATAGGGGTGCTGGCTACCACACCCATGCAGTAGAACCTGATAAATGCGGACGGCGTCAAACAGGAACCGTCACACAGATCTCAGATAGCGGGGCACCTCGCCAGAAGCCCATGAGGCAGCGAGGCCCTGTGTGGAAAGTGCACACATTCCTGTTGGGGCTAGCCTGCCTGCCCACCTATACGCCTGCTGGATTGTTTCTCAACCCGTTGAGGGAGCCCAGCCTTGGAGACCATCTGCCCAAGGCAGTTCGGTCCATACACACTTTCAAGGCCCTGACAGGGCCCAACAGTGACTGCAACCCCGCTCCACTGCCCTGAGGGGGTGGGAAGGGTGCAGTTCAGTAGACTGACTCGTACTCTGATCAGGCCATAGGGTGGAATGCAGGGATTGACACCAGCACCACCCAAGCATTGCCATGTAGGAAGCGTCAGCATCCCTCATGCACGACAGGGACATTCTTATAGCTGAGAAGTTAACAGCAAGAATGCTGCCTCGAGAGAAGCCATTGCAGCCCAAGTGTTCACAGGCTCAGATGCCCCATGCCGCAAGGCACTGAAGGCACACGGTACCACCTCCTGTGGGGGGACTGCTGGCCTACCGTGAGAGGGCCACGAGCCCCCTTCGGCAACTGGGTAATTTACATGTTGCCCTTGTTTGGGACCGTCGTGTCACTGGCTGATCCCCAGCGCAGCGACACAATTCTCTTGGGATGAGGAGGGAGCTCACTCCGTGGCTCACACGACCACGCCGGCTTCCGCCCTGCAGAACTACATTCAGGTGCGTAACTGGCCATGCCGTAGCCCACCCGTACGGTGCGTTCTGCTCACCCTTGACAGTCTCTGCATGCTCCACTGTGTCACCGCACTGACGGGACTACATACCCGAACGCGTTAGCTGACTCCGCCAGCAATACGCCCGTATGGTGCATGACTGTAAATGACGAGGAATGTACGGCGTCAAACAGGAGCCGTCACACAGATCTCAGATAGAGGGGCACCTCGCCAGAAGTCCATGAGGCAGCGAGGCCCTGTGTGGAATGTGCACACATTCCTGTTGGGGCTGGCCTGCCTGCCCACCTATACGCCTGCTGGATTGTTTCTCAACCCATTGAGGGAGCCCAGCCTTGGAGACCATCTGCCCAAGGCAGTTAGGTCCATACCCACTTTCAAGGCCCTGACAGGGCCCAACAGTGACTGCAACCCTGCTCCACTGCCCTGAGGGGGTGGGAAGGGTGCAGTTCAAGACTGACTCGTACTCTGATCAGGCCATAGGGTGGAAAGCAGGGATTGACCCAATCCGTACTGGCCGCATGTTCAGGAGAGCCAGGGCACAATGTGTGCCGTGGCTGCCATCAGCCCCAAAGGGCATAGGTACAGCCTCCAGGTCAACCTGGCCCTCAACTGAAAATCTGGGCGAGCCCAGAGGGTGGCCCGTCCCACTGGAGCAAGGGACAAAGTCCCTGCTCTGGCCTCTAACCCATGCCGAGCCTGCAACCTCTCTTGTCGAGGCGCCGGCCTCAGTGCCCAAGTGCCGCCGGAGCCTGGCCACTTCGTTGTGGTACTGCTCCTCTGAGCAAGCACGCACCAGCCGGTCATCCAATCTTGGATGCGGAGGCTCTCCCGACGCCAAGGTCCCAGGACTGAGTCCAAGCACCTTGTAACATGCGGGGGGCTACTCTTGCTCTCCTTTAGGATCTTGTTCTCAAAACAAAATCCATCTCTACAGACCTGTCCAAACCAGGCAGGGCAGGTAAAGAGGGGGAGCCATAGCCTGAGCCTGGCTCTCACAGCTCCGTCGCCCACGGACGTTTAGTCTGTTGGGCTGGAGTGGAAACGGCAACACACCATATATGTTGCGCTCCGCTCGTCCCTGACAGTACGGATGTGCTCCGCTGGAATCACCAAACCCGGTTCTCCAGCGAACTATGCCACAGCTGTAAACCGACCCAGTCGGCGATACGCTGTATAGCGTGCAATGACTGATTCAGGGGACCCCTGGCAGACCCAGCGCGTTCTGTCTTGCGTCACTGAGACCAGATTCACCGACAGAACTCCGCCACGGACGCGTAGACCGACCCAATCGGTGATACGCCGCATAGTGGGCTATAATGGCCGCCCAGGTTGTGTTCGACAGACCACCAGCCGCCTGCCAAGTGATTCCACTGACGGAACTCCGCCACGAACCCGCGAACCGGCCTAGCCGGTAATACGTTGTATAGCGGGCTCTAATGGCTGCTTTATGTGTGTTCTAACAGACCACCAGTACGCCCCGCCCAGTGTTCCCACTGACGGGACCCCGCCACGGACGCGTAAACCGACACCATCGGTGATACGCCGTAAAGCAGGCTATAATGACTGTCCACACCAGTGGTGGAGAAAGTACTCTATTACTTCGGCAAGCTGCTCACAGCCCCGCCGGAGCATTCCTGCCAACACCTCCCGTGCACATCCACGAGCCTCCTTAGCTCGTTGTAGCCGGGCACTGGCCTCTTGGCCTAACATGGCCGATGGCTCAATAGGCCGCTTCATCGGACAAGCTCGGTCCTCCTGCCGCAGCTTGGACTAGGGCTGCCACCGATGGCGCCTCACCGCCCGGAGAGCAGCCATACTCCCTGAAGGTCAGGGCTATTATGGTCACGCAAGCGCCGTGTAAGCGCGCGCTGATACAGTGACGGAATAGCCTCTGTGTTTGGCTAGCTGCATCCGGATAGCCATGGCTCTGTGCATTCTCGGGATGAGCAAGGAGCTTACTCCGTGGCTTCACACCGATGACCGGATTCTACCACGCAGAATTACACCTAGGTGTGTAGACGGCCCCTCCGTGCCACACACACCATATATGGTGCGCTCCGGTCGCCCCTGACAGTACGGATGTGCTCCGCTGGAAACACCAAGCCCGGTTCTCCAGCGAACTACGCTACAGCGCGTAAACCGACCCAGTTGGCGATACGCTGTATAGCGTGCAACGACTGATTCAGGGGACCCCTGGCAGACCCGCCACGGACGCGTAAACCGACCCAATCGGTAATACGCCGTAAAGCGGGGTATAATGGCCGCGGGTATACTGTTGCAATTGTTCGACAGACTCCCAGCGCGCCCCGCCCAGTGTCTCCACTGGCGGAACTCCGCCACGGACGCGTAAACCGACCCAACCGGTGATACGCCGTATAGCGGGCTAATGGCCGGGGATTGGCCGCACAGTTTGTGTACCGCACAGTTTGTGTACCGCACAGTTTGTGTACCGCACAGTCTGTGTACAACAGACCAGCACGTCCTGTCTGTGTCACTGGCAGATCGACAGACAGAACTACACCACGGTCGCGTGAACTGACCCCGTCAGCGACCCGCCGTATAGTGCGTTATTACACCTGAACGCAGAAGCTGCCGAACCTGGCACCAATACGCTCGTATGGTGCGGCTCTGCCACCCTAGGACGTTCAGTCTGTTGGGTTGCAGTGGAAACGGCTTGCCTCTAAACGACAGGCACCTGGCCTTTTTTTTTTTTTTTTTTTTTTTATATGTATATATATATATACACATCTATATTTGTATACATACATTTTATTCGTTAGGATGGATGCCCATATCAGACTCAATGTCCAGCAGTTTGTTTTGTTGCACCTGAACTCTGCAGCCGTACTGAGGCGCTCCAACACGGAGACTCTGACATTTCTACTCCAAACTCTTTCCTTGTTGTGGAACGCGCGCCACAATGTAGAATTGCACCTAGGTGTGGACGGCTCTGCCGTGCAACACACCATATATGGTGCCCCCCGCTTCGCGGGTTGGAGAGAAAACGACTGCCGGCAGGATAAGCAATTCATGCACGCAGAGGGGTCCAGACTCCCGTGCGCGCATGATCCATCCCCAAGCAAAGCATACATCTATCGTGGCCGCCCACAGCCCAGACAGACGTGGGGCGCTGGGCTGGCCATGTTTGCTATATTATTTAAGCCATGTATGCTTATCTATATACCTAAACAAATAGGTATATATTCGTAAACGTATGTATTTGTATACCATACACTTACATGCTCAACACTCGAATATTTGTATACTCATCTACTTCGTATATTAATACACTTACTCTATCAGTATATGAGCAGAGCCAAGTGTCTCTTTATCTTTATTTCACTTATTTACCGTGAAAGTATTTATTTGTATATTTATATACTCATACAAAGACAGAATTGCAGCGAGTGCCGTGACTGACAGGAGAACTCCTGACCTAGCGCCACACTGCCCTCTTGTGACCTGTGGGGCACACTTCTCTTTGCGTCAACGCGGAAGTAACCCAGGGCACGCTGCAACTTTGTTTGTTTGTTTGTTTTTCTTTTCACTTGGCTCCGCCGAGGCTTCTCGGACCGCGGCGGTGATAACAACCGGTAGTAGATGGCCCGGCGGTCCGCCGACTGGGTCAGCCTCGCTCGGGTTCTACGGTCTACCTCGGTACCGCGCCGTGGCGGCGCGGTACCGGCGATCCAAGTGCTCAACCGCTTCACGGGGTTGGCTTCCCACTTGGATCTCTCCAGCAAACCAGCGGCCGTCCTGGTCCGCCCTCTGACTGGGTCAGAATCGGAACCAGGCTGCAGCCGCGGCGATGGCGATGCCGGCGATCCAAGCGTTCGGCCGACAGACGGCTTCCCACTTGGTCACTCGAGCAGAACAGCAGCCGCCCTGATCCGCCCTCTGACTGGGTCAGAATCGGAACCAAGGTGCACGCTGTACGCCAGGAAAGTACTTTTGTTGGTGTGAAATATGACAGCGAAGCGTCCTGAGAGGAGCCTTGCCAGACCTGCTCTCTACCAAAGGTAAGTGGACACGCTGCCAAACACCCGTTCTGTACTGTTTTCGTCTTAACTGAGCCCACAAAGCGTCTGCACTCGTGGAAATCAAAGAATCGAAGTGGCTCTGCTGGGGTGGGGCTTAAATACCCCACTGATTGCAAATCAGGGCAGGGCCACCATATGTGATGTGTCTTAAAGAGTATCCACGAGCACTGCCCCCGGGGGGTCAGTTCCCGTACATATTGAATAATATGTAGTGGAGAGCCAGTCTCGACCACGAAAGAGAACAGCACTGCTGATGGGGTTGATGATGCAAGATTTTACCTGTTTGCATGGAAGGAGAGGTCCTATGATGCCATTCCACCTACAAGGGCATCTCTTGCACATCATGTGAAGCATGCCACTTATCACGTTGCCCGTGTCTGAAGCCAGGCAACTGTATGTCAAATGCATACAGAGAGCCCTGCCAGCTGGGGATGGCGAGCAGAAGATGATATTTGGCAAGTAGCGTGGATGACACGCTACCAATTGCCCAGATTTGTGAACAACTGACAAAATGCCGGTGCAAGACTGAATGTCGTGGTAGATGCAGTGCTACCGCTTTGGCCTTCAGTGCACACAGCTGAGTGCCAGCAAATGTGACGATTAGAACCATTTGTGATCCGGGGGGGGGGGGGGGGGTAAAAACTCATATGTTGATACCAAAATAATCAAAATCCAATCACAATCCAGGTCAAAATACACATAAAATGTCTTTCCCCAGCAGCCATTTTGGAAAGTGGCAGCCATATTGTTTTTTTTTTTGCGTGGCTAACGGGGGAGGGGGCGGGGTGGAGTCAAAACTATATTCTGATGCCAAAATAATCAAAATGGGATAATCCAATCACAATCCAGGTCAAAATACACATAGAATGCCTTTTGCCTGAAGCCATTTTGGAAAATGGCAGCCATATTGTTATTTTTTTCACGTGGCTAACGGGGGGAGGGGGCGGGGGAGTCAAAACTATATGTTGATACCAAAATAATCAAAATTCAATCACAATCCAGGTCAAAATACACATAAAATGTCTTTCGCCAGCAGCAGTAGGTCCTAGGCATTGTTCATGCCAAATTTGGCGCTTGTATCACAAAGTGAACGATTGTAACATAAAAATGGACTTAACGGCCCTGACTATATGAACCTGCAGGTGTTCCATACAGTAGCGATCCAGATTAATATCAAACATGTTTGAAAATGGTCAGAGCGGCCCCATCCGTCCTGTGAGCAACTCGGGAGGGTTCAGAATGGATCTTTGAACCCCTACACTAGATGATATTTATGCCCGAGATTCGCCCCCGATCTAGGCTGCCGATACTCGGGAGGGTTGTTTTTAGTCCGATTATCTCGTAGTGTAAGGCCACCTTAATGCATCATCCGGCCGTCATCTTGGATTCCATTTACAGACTAGCAGAGCTAACAGTGTCTATAATTAGAAACACCTGTGTTTGGAGGAACATGAGAATCACACAGGTGAATGATATCATGGTAAAATAAAAATGGTAAATGGTGCATTTAGATAGCGCTTTACATAAATTGTGCATTACATTCACCCATTCACACACCGATGGTGGAGGAAACCATACAAGGCACCAACCTGCTCATCGGGAGCAATTAGGGGTTCAGCGCCTTGCTCAAGGACACTTCGACACTAACTCTGGGGGAGCCCGGGATCAAACTGGAAACCTCACAGCTTCCATCCGGCCGCTCTACCGGCCGCTCTACCCCTGAGCCACTGCCGCCCCTGATTCATATATATTTGCGCTTCAAAAACTATGGGACGTGACTCAAAGTGGGGTAGCACACTGACAGCTGGGGAAAAAAACATGATCCCAAAGATCGAGTTATCCGCCTGGCAGCTGTTTGCCATGTCTCGCCCCTTCATCAACTCGGGCCGACAGACAGACACAATACAGTTCAACTTACAAATAAATAGACATTATTGTACGTTTTCTAGCTGTATATATTTTAATGTATTTGCATGCACACAACAAATACAAAGTTAATGCTGACTGACAGCTGTTTTCATCTTATTGATCTACAGATGTGTTAATGGAAAATGACACTTTGGTTTGGGTTGTGTAGTTACCTTAACATGATGTAGCTCCAAAAATGTGTGAGATAGCTTCAATAGTTGCTCTGATGATAGAAATAGATATTCCAAAATAGTCTTCTCGATGACAAAATCTCCAATTTTGCCCTTAAACAAACACAAAGTAGATTCTGATAATATATAACATTACACAGCTGTGTTTTTCTTTGTCTTTCTGTTTTTCTGTTTTCCTACAGAGGGGAAAGCAAAAAGGGCAGAGGCAGAGAGACAGGCACTCATCGCAGCGGAGAGTCTCTGCGCCTCAGAGAAGAGGAAGGCTCACCTGAAGAAAACCCATGAGGAGAATATGAGACAGCTCATGGAGAAGATGGATAGAGACACTAAAGCAGCCCAAGAGCAACATGACAAGATAATGATTGTAAGTGACATGAATATTGAGTGCAGAATGGTTACACCCCGCTGTTCCGACGTCCCGCGGGTCCGAAAGCCGGAATCCGGCCTGGGGGGCCTGGGGGTCCCTGGCCGGAGAGGCCTGAGCCGACCGGCCGAGTGGCCAGGGTGGAGCCTCTGGAGCCAGGGACCCCCGGGGGTCCCCGGACCGGAGCGAGTACCCAGCTTCGGGGCTCCCTGGGCCGGGTCGAGGCCTCCCCGGGGGTCCCTGGGGGTGTCTGGTCGGGTGTCTGGAAAAAAAACAGAGTCCTGCCGTGGAAAAAGAGCAGATCCACAAGCCTGGATAGGCCTGTGGTGGCCGCGGGGCGCAATACCGCCGGCGTCCACAAGGCGGCGCCGTCCCCGGTCCCTGGTCCCCATCGGGGGTCCATGGACCACCTCCTACCCAGGGACGGTGGCTCCCGGGGCGGGTAGAGCGGGCGAGTGTGCACCCGGCACTGTGCCGTGAGGCACTGGGCTCCCTGGCCCTTCCCCTGTGCGAAGGGGAGTGCCAGGGAGAAGGCCGACTGGTGCCATCTCATAGGTAGGGACCATGCCCAGGAAGAGGCCTCTTGGGGCAGCGATGGGTTCAGCGAGGCCCAAAATCCTGGTTCTAAAAAAAAAATCAATTTTTTTTCTAAGTGTCCAGGGCCCTCGAGGAGGTGGGCGCCTGCCTTCCTTCCTCCGGGGATTTTCTTGCAGGTGCCTGGAAGGCCGACATGTGCCATCGGGTAGTTGTGCCCAGGACAGAGGCACCTTCCTGGGGCAAGCGGTGGGTTCAGCGAGGCCCAAAATCATGGTTCTCAAAAAAAAAAAAAAAAATTCTCTAAGTGTCTGCATGGGCTCCAGAGGTCCCCGGGGACCCCCTGGAGGGCCCCCGGCCGAAAATCTCAACTTTTTTCGGCTTCACGATCTGCTCTTTTTCGGGCTAAAACGGGCGGTACCTCCCGGACCGTGGGTTGCCCGGGTCCCTGGGTGGCCGCCCAGGCAAACTGCGGCCGAAAAACCCGGGAAAAAGTGTGAAAATCGCACTATGTTTGCAGGCCCCGCGAGGCCTGGGGCTCTGGCCCCTCGCCTGCGTGAAATTTCGCGTGGGGGGAAAGTGGCCACTGGTGCCAGAGGATAGGTGAGGACCATGCCCAGGAATAGGCTCCTTCCTGGGGTGGCGGCGGGGCGACGAGAGGCCCCAAATCCTGGAGGTTTCGGAAAAAAGCCGGGATTTTTTCAGAGTCCAGAGGTCCCACGAGGCCCTGGGCTCCCGCCCTCTCCCCTGCGTGAAATGTCGCTTGGGGGGAGAGGTGGCCACTTGTGCCAGAGGGTAGCTAGAGAGACCATGCCCGGAACCGGGGCATGGTCCCGGGGCAGTGTCGGCGCCGCGAGGGGCCCCCTTGTCCTGGATCTCCGCGTCGTACCTCCCTGTCACCTGCCCGTAGCCCAGGAGGCGTCTGGCTCGTGCCTGCCTCCCTCCTTTGAAAAAGTCTCCCGGTCGAGACGCCCACTCGCTCCAGAACGTATCTATGGAGCTTGGCCGTGGCCATGCCCGAGGCGAGGCTCCGTCTGGGGACGGCGGCGCGGGCCACCTTCCCCTGGATCTCCGCGTCGTACCTCCCTGTCCCCACCCCGGGGCCCTGGAGGCGCCTGGCTCCCCCTTAACTCCCTCCTTTGAAAAAGTCTCTCGGTAGAGACGCCCACTCGCTCCAGAACGTACCTATGGAGCTTGGCCGCGGCGAGGCCCGGCACGAGGCTCCGTCTCGGGGTGGCCCGGGGCGGGCCGAGCTGGGCGCCGGTGGTGGTGGCCATGGGTCCCTTTCCCCCCTCCCCGATAGGGGGGAAAGAACCAGGAAATTGGAGGCCACGGTGGCCATCGGGTGTATGGGAAGAGAGAGGCGAGAGCCCGAATGCAGGGCCCGCCGTCGGCCACGGTGGCCACTCTAGTCGAAGCACTCGGGGCTCGGCGAGGAGATCCGATTGCCGCGGGGGCGCGAAGGCGTGCTCCGGAGACTCCGTTTCTCAAACCCTGCTTGCGTCGTGTACTCCGGCGACCGACCAAACAGCTGCGTAACGGGCCACGGGTGCCGATCCCCCGTAACATGCCGTCGACCTGGCTAGGGTCAAAGTAGGAAGTGGTGACTGCCACAGTGCGCGCCTCCGGGAGACACTGCCGCCCCTCTCACGGGGGGCCTTGGCGGCCTCCGCGGACCGGCAACCCTACGGCGCGCGCCTCAGCTGGGCGCGCTGTCGCGGCGGAACAGGAGGCCTACCTGGTTGATCCTGCCAGTAGCATATGCTTGTCTTAAAGGGTGCTGCAGACTTGTGTGAGTTGGGCGTGCAGGCACTGCCAATTGCCCACGCCGGGACAGTACCTTATATGGGTGTAGACCACATAGGTTGCGCACGCAGGAGTTGAACCAGAGTTTGTAAACCCGAGGTCCCGATAGTAGACCCGCAAGGCAAGTTACCTTGATGGGGTTGGGGGCGGGGGAACTTGACATGAACCTGCGAGCAGCTGCGCCTAGGAAGCGTAAGCGGACTGAACAGGACCGCCTCTATGACCCAAGAGTAGACCTCATGCAGAGGCACTTGGAGGATATGCGTAAGACCATTAAATGTATGGCTGCACAACAGCGCCGCCTTCTGGATCGGCCACACGGCTTCTCCATCAAGGCTTCCAGATCCTGATGCTGTTTCTATTGTTACCTCGGGTAACCTGGATGAGACCGACAGCTCTGGCTGCGGCTCCTCTGGGCAGGTGGATGTTGATGAGGAGGTTGAGGCTGGCGCCGCCTTCCAGCAGGATCCGGGTGATCCTGTGTTGGGTGATTTCTCCATAGTGGCACTGCTCTCACGGCAGCAGTAGCTGCTGGCGTGCCTCCTCCACGTTCTCCGCCAAGGGCCTCTGTGCTGGACTGGAACCCTAGGAACCGGGGACAGGCCCCTCTCCCGGTGTATTGTGATTTTGTCAAGCACCTGCAAAGGTCTTGGGCACGGCCCAGGGAGGCTGCTGCACCCCGTTCTACATTCAGCACCCTGCATGGTGCTGCAGAGCATGGGCTAGATGGCATAGCCAGAGTGGGCCCTACTTTTGCTCTGTTGGCTGGGGCTCCAGCCACAGGCAATAGGGCTGCCCGTAGCCCAAATAAGAAATGCCGGTCCACTGATGGGTTGGTGGTGAAGGCTTATCAGTCTACAGCCATGGCCTCTAGACTGGCGAACACAAATACACTCCTACTTGTGTACCTGGAGGCTCTGATACATGATCTGGGGTCCAAGCACCCAGCTGACCTCCTACGAGAATTGAAAAAGGTTGTTGACACCGTAATCCAGGGTGCTCACACTCAAGCCACGGTTCTTGGCAATTCCTTGGTACGACTGACCATGGCCCGACGTCAGATGTGGATATGTCTGACCTGGCAGATGCAGACCGAACTGCTGTCATGGAGGCCTCGATAACTCCTGGGGAGCTGTTCGGGCCTGCAGCAGAGGCTACGCTGGATGAGTCCCAGAAGGTCAGGCAGCGCACTCAGTCCATATGCCAGCCTGAGCGGTTGAGGCTGGTGGCTCGGGAGCCTCCAGAAAGGCAAGGGGGCTTGCAGCGGCCTCGTTCTTCAGAACCGAGCTCCTCTCTGGAGTTATGGGACTGTGAGGCGGGGGTATCCCCCGCAGCAGGGGCGGGACCCTCAGCGTTCCCAGCCTCGATCTTGGGAGCGCACCACAGGGGGATCTGCCAAGCCCCGCCAGCACCCCTTACGGTGCGAGTTGACTGGTGCCAGCTTTTTCCAGCACCGACCTCAGCGCTTGGCGTCAGTGTACCTCTTGTCCGTGGATGATCGGTACTCTGGAGTTTGGGAGACAAAAGTAAGGGACCAATCTCGTTCTTCCGCTCTGGTCAATGAGGTTCTCTGCCTTGCTGGGGGAAGGTGCAATAAGGCTTCTCTCTCCAGGAGAAATGAGACAGGGTTTTTATTCCAGCTACTTCCTTGTCCCCAAGCGGACCGGAGGCTTTCGCCCAATTCTGGATTTGAGGCAACCTCAAGGTGCTTCCCTTTCGAATGCTCTGGTTGAGAACTTTGTTTCAAGCCATAAGGGCAGGCGATTGGTTCACAACAGTGGACCTTCGTGATGCTTATTTTCACATTCCAATCAGGCCGGCTCACGGGCAATTTCTCAGGTTTGCCTTTCAGGGGAGGGCTTTTGAATACAACGTCCTCCCGTTCGGTCTGTCCCTGTCAGTGTTGGGTAGTAACGAATTAATAATAATATATTACTGTAATATTATTACTTTTCCCAGTAACGAGTAAAGTAAGGTATTATTCTGCCAAAACAATAATATAATATAATACCATATTACTCGGTCAAAAAAGGCCTCGTTACTCGTTACTGATGACGAGTGTCTTTTTTTTTGCTCATTCATTCATTTACTCCCTCTCCGTCTCTCGTAGAGGCAAGTTGTCGCATCATGCAAAAATAGAGTAGATCTACAAGCTATCAACCTACGTCAACAGAGATGCTTTTTAGCTTGCAGATCAGTTCTTTTTAGCACGCAGCCTGCGCACAGTTATGACGTAGCGCATGACCCGTATGCGACCGTCGTGTCGTGTATTTTCTCCGCCGATTTATAACTTCAAAAAGCTCTCATACTTCTATTTTTAGGCACGGAATTTACTTACTGTATAAGATATCGTTCGGATAGAATTTAGTTGTTTAACTTCATATATATGGTAAATTAATCATGACAGAGCCTATTTAAAAATAAAAATTCAGAGAACCGGCAGGGGCAGACAGTGACACGCATTGTATCCGAATAAAGCAACCTATTTTCGGCATGGCCCTTTCAGAAGTCCCCCTGCGTCACTTGTCTGGTGGTCAGGGAAACGAACTGCTGACCTCTATATCATTGGTTCTCAAAGTGGGGTCCGGCGACCCCCAGGGGTCCTTGAGGGATTTCCAGGGGGTCCCCAGCTAAATGATAGATTAGGCACCAAATGGACCCTTATGGGTCTGTAACTCTGAGAGTGTACAAATGGAACCAAATGGACCCTAACGGGTACATTTGGTTCCATTTGTACACTCTCAGAGTTAAATTAACATAGATTTTACAATATAAATTGCGGTCCAAGTGATAGAAATTCCATTAAATGGGGGTCTGTAGCCCTAATGCATGTCAAACTGGGGGTCCTTGAAATTAAAATGGTTGAGAATCACTGCTAGAGTCGTAAAAAATCTTCTCTTATGGGGGTCCCTGGCATATCTTTTGAAATGGGGATCCGCGGGCTAATAAGTGTCAATTTGGGGGTCCTTGACATGACAATGTTTGAGAACCACTGCTCTATATCTCCTCTCCTCTGACCCCTTGCTCTTTGGCTAATTAATATTGACTGGTGTAAGATATGTTGAAAAGGTTAAGAAATGTTCAAAAAGTTTACTTTATTGTTTCAGTTTTTGAGACGCTGCAGCCAGTGTGTGCAGTTCAGATTGATGTTGTTCCTGTAAGGATAATTATTGTTCCAATTCCAAATATGGAATTTGCAGCAGCAAAATACTTAAAAGAATAAAGACTGTTGACTGTTTTCTATTGTTCCATTAAATTGGATTCAGTTCTAAAAGGCTAAAAACTGTACACGTCTTTTCTTTTGCGGGGGGTGCGGGGAAAGTGTTCAACTATCTCGATGACTGGCTAGTGTGTGCACTATCAGAGAGCCTGGCACGGACTCAGAGCCACACAGAGGTTGTGTTGGAACGTCTGGTTTTGCACGGGCTTCTGCATCCCTGCATCTGAATGCAGGAATGAGCAGCTTAGTCCCGGCCCAGTCAGTTGAGTATTTTGGACTGTCACCATGAAAGCATGCCTGACACAGAAAAGGAAGGTGACAATCAGGAAATGCATCACAGACTGCATGTCACACAGGTCGTTGTCTGTGAGTTTTAGAGGCTGTTGGGCCTCTTTGCAGCAGCTGCCCAGGCTGTGCCTCTGGGCCTGTTGCACACGCGCCCGGTCCAATATTGGTTTGGACGCCACAAGTTATGTCTGACGCCACAAGTTATGTTGGCCTCCTGCACAGCAGGGGTAGAGTGTAAACCTCCTTGCGATAGAGGCGGTTTGCTGGCTCTGAGACGCTTCCTCCCAGTTGTGTCTGGGAAGCAAGTCATGATAAGGACAGACAACACAGCCGTGGTGTCTTGCATCAACCGCCAGGGTGGGCTGAGGTCCCCATCCCTGCATGCAAGAGTGCACCAGTTGCTCCTGTGGGCACAGTCCCGGAGAGATTTCTATCTTCCGGGACCCCGGAATGTAACAGCAAATCTCTGTCACAGGGAGGTCCCCAACCTGGCGAGTGGCGCTTGCACCCCCAGGTAGTGAACCAGATATGGTTTAACTTTGGTCGGGCAGAAGTAGACCTCTTTGCCACAGAGGAGAACACTCACTGTCCTCTCTGGTCGTCAATGCATGGACCACCAGGACCACTGGGGATAGATGCTCTGAACCTTTCATAGCCTCAGCAGAGGCTATATGCTTTTCCCCCAACTTCCTCTCATGCCGGCATTCCTCAGGATAGTGAGGTTGCTGCACGCCCAGGTACTATTGGTGGCACCGAATTGGCCACAGAGACCATGGATGAGAGAGATCTACGAGATGCTGGAGGGCCAGCCATGGCGTCTTCCAGTCAGACTGGACTTGCTGTCACAGGTGCAGGGCAGGATGGCACCCGAAGCCTCAGATGATGAGGCTTCGTGTGTGGCCCTTGGGAGGCGGCGTTTGTACACGCTTGATGTAGACTTGGTGGTGTGATTGGCTGGTGTCCCAATCTACCTTCACCTGAGTTTATTTACTTTACAGTTAAATATGAGCACCCTTGGTTTGTGCTCCAGAATGTTTGTTTCCCTTGATTGGAACATTTCAGTTTGGTAATAACCTGGAGAATGTTTTATAAACATGACTTTCAGTTGACAATACAGTGCTTGAACTCTGTTGTGTTCTGCTGTATTACTGTGATGAGGTTTACTCCTCCTTTATGGCTTTTCACCTGTAGGTTTTGGCCACTTCACTCTCCTCGTGACTAATTTGGTATACTGTACTATGTACCATGTTGACACATGGTTACAGGTTCACTGGAAATGAAATAAAACGTATGTACTGTAAACACGGTTTTATGAATGTCTGTAACTCTGAGAGTGTACAAATGGAACCAAATGGACCCTAACGGGTACATTTGGTTCCATTTGTACACTCTCAGAGTTAAATTAACATAGATTTTACAATATAAATTGCGGTCCAAGTGATAGAAATTCCATTAAATGGGGGTCTGTAGCCCTAATGCATGTCAAACTGGGGGTCCTTGAAATTAAAATGGTTGAGAATCACTGCTAGAGTCGTAAAAAATCTTCTCTTATGGGGGTCCCTGGCATATCTTTTGAAATGGGGATCCGCGGGCTAATAAGTGTCAATTTGGGGGTCCTTGACATGACAATGTTTGAGAACCACTGCTCTATATCTCCTCTCCTCTGACCCCTTGCTCTTTGGCTAATTAATATTGACTGGTGTAAGATATGTTGAAAAGGTTAAGAAATGTTCAAAAAGTTTACTTTATTGTTTCAGTTTTTGAGACGCTGCAGCCAGTGTGTGCAGTTCAGATTGATGTTGTTCCTGTAAGGATAATTATTGTTCCAATTCCAAATATGGAATTTGCAGCAGCAAAATACTTAAAAGAATAAAGACTGTTGACTGTTTTCTATTGTTCCATTAAATTGGATTCAGTTCTAAAAGGCTAAAAACTGTACACGTCTTTTCTTTTGCGGGGGGTGCGGGGAAAGTGTTCAACTATCTCGATGACTGGCTAGTGTGTGCACTATCAGAGAGCCTGGCACGGACTCAGAGCCACACAGAGGTTGTGTTGGAACGTCTGGTTTTGCACAGGCTTCTGCATCCCTGCATCTGAATGCAGGAATGAGCAGCTTAGTCCCGGCCCAGTCAGTTGAGTATTTTGGACTGTCACCATGAAAGCATGCCTGACACAGAAAAGGAAGGTGACAATCAGGAAATGCATCACAGACTGCATGTCACACAGGTCGTTGTCTGTGAGTTTTAGAGGCTGTTGGGCCTCTTTGCAGCAGCTGCCCAGGCTGTGCCTCTGGGCCTGTTGCACACGCGCCCGGTCCAATATTGGTTTGGACGCCACAAGTTATGTCTGACGCCACAAGTTATGTTGGCCTCCTGCACAGCAGGGGTAGAGTGTAAACCTCCTTGCGATAGAGGCGGTTTGCTGGCTCTGAGACGCTTCCTCCCAGTTGTGTCTGGGAAGCAAGTCATGATAAGGACAGACAACACAGCCGTGGTGTCTTGCATCAACCGCCAGGGTGGGCTGAGGTCCCCATCCCTGCATGCAAGAGTGCACCAGTTGCTCCTGTGGGCACAGTCCCGGAGAGATTTCTATCTTCCGGGACCCCGGAATGTAACAGCAAATCTCTGTCACAGGGAGGTCCCCAACCTGGCGAGTGGCGCTTGCACCCCCAGGTAGTGAACCAGATATGGTTTAACTTTGGTCGGGCAGAAGTAGACCTCTTTGCCACAGAGGAGAACACTCACTGTCCTCTCTGGTCGTCAATGCATGGACCACCAGGACCACTGGGGATAGATGCTCTGAACCTTTCATAGCCTCAGCAGAGGCTATATGCTTTTCCCCCAACTTCCTCTCATGCCGGCATTCCTCAGGATAGTGAGGTTGCTGCACGCCCAGGTACTATTGGTGGCACCGAATTGGCCACAGAGACCATGGATGAGAGAGATCTACGAGATGCTGGAGGGCCAGCCATGGCGTCTTCCAGTCAGACTGGACTTGCTGTCACAGGTGCAGGGCAGGATGGCACCCGAAGCCTCAGATGATGAGGCTTCGTGTGTGGCCCTTGGGAGGCGGCGTTTGTACACGCTTGATGTAGACTTGGTGGTGTGATTGGCTGGTGTCCCAATCTACCTTCACCTGAGTTTATTTACTTTACAGTTAAATATGAGCACCCTTGGTTTGTGCTCCAGAATGTTTGTTTCCCTTGATTGGAACATTTCAGTTTGGTAATAACCTGGAGAATGTTTTATAAACATGACTTTCAGTTGACAATACAGTGCTTGAACTCTGTTGTGTTCTGCTGTATTACTGTGATGAGGTTTACTCCTCCTTTATGGCTTTTCACCTGTAGGTTTTGGCCACTTCACTCTCCTCGTGACTAATTTGGTATACTGTACTATGTACCATGTTGACACATGGTTACAGGTTCACTGGAAATGAAATAAAACGTATGTACTGTAAACACGGTTTTATGAATGAAAAGTGAACCTGTAACCCTTCATTGTCACTCGGCGGTGAAGGCTGGCCCTGTCATGCCTTCCCAGTTGGTAGAAAGAGGGAGAGTGTGTGGGTGTATGACGCACTTATAGGGTGTCGTCGCACCCACAGGTGTGATTCATTTGGTATAATGCTCCTGATCCGAGGGTAGTTGTCACATGGTTACAGGTTCACTTTTCATTCATAAAACCGTGTTTACATACGTAAACATACGTTTTATTTAGTAGTTTGTTTTCTGGTTCAGTTTAAAAACTACAGCAGAGCATGAAAAAAAAAGATGGCCGGCTGCATAAGGCTGACCTTATACACAGTGATTTAAGCAACACAGCTACAGGGCTGACCTTTAGCACACAGTGATTTAAGCAACACAGCTGCTGCTAATCAAATATGTGTTAGATTTAGGTTAATCTCTCAAGAACAGATTCTGCTCTGCGTTGGAATCTGTCGTGAAGGCTCGTCATAACATGTACGCACTGGGCTACAAGTGGGCGTGCCTTCAGATCAGGAAGCAGGCCGCGCTTTACCCAATCAAATGTAGTGGGCGGGATTCACGTGTCCGTCGATCTTTCCCCCTCGAAACAAACCCAAACTAATTTAACAATAGCGTCCGCGGAGCAGACAAAACCACGGAAAGATATTCACATTTTAACTTACTCTTTCATCATAGAAACAAGTGGGCTTATAACCAAAACGATCCATGTTCTCTGGGAGAAGTGGTGTTAGTGTTCCGTGTAGAAATATTGTTAGTGGGAATGAAAACATAGTGGCACCACCGGAAGTGAAAGCTGAAGGCAGACCAAAACCCCGGTTTCCTTTGCGCACGGGTGCTACGTCGCCATTGTCCCAGAGCCAGTGAGAGATAGTACAAACAGCAGAGGGCGCTGTTTTTCATTCTCACTGGCTCTGGGTTCCCAGATTGGATTTAGGTTGACTACCGTCTATGTGTATTCACCCGCATAGCTCTGGGCACACCTAGTAATTTGATTAGATGCAGCAGCATTGCTTACTAGCCTGCCATGGTTTTGAATTCAGTCTTGAATTGAAATAATAAAACTAAACTAAACTAAACTAAACTAAACTAAACTAAACTAGCAAAAGCAAAGCAAAGCAAAGCAAAGCAAGGAGCACAGGTCCAATTGTTAATATTTGTAGACGTAATAGTAGTAAGTATTAGTACTACTATTAGGTTTTGTTTACTGTTAAATAAACAAAACCACTTCGCTACTCGCCGAAACAAAGGCTGTTTTGTGTTGTTGAAAGTCTATTCTTGGAGGTGGGAAACCTGTTTATTTTATTACAGTTGGAGCCCTCGCAGGGCAGTGGAATTCTCTGTCTATGAGCAGAGCCGAGCGCCTGGCAGGGCGTTAGAGAGAACTCGCTAACGCTCTGGACCAGGGCTACCCCCCCAAGAAAAAACTCCTATATCTTCAAGTATCCAAAGTATGCAAATACAACATCATCTATGCTGTCTAGATGAAGTACAAAGTACATTTGTCCAAATTTTTAAATAACTGAATACTTTGAAATCCACCATTACATGCAACACATCAGACTTATCTCACTCACATTCATATTAGGGCAGCACTCTCAGGAGATAGAGCCTTGCCCTTGGTGTCTAAGGTTGTAAATTTAAGCTCTTAATAAACATGTTACAAGTAACATGTTATAAACATGTAAACAAACAACTATTCAGGCATTGGGCCTTTGACTTGCTATTTTTTCTGCTGTGCAGCAGCTATAATTTACCTAACTAAAACTAGTAGGCCACTCTTGAATTACCTGAATATAACTCAAATGGATAAAAACATTAATTGGAAACAAAATATTCCTGGGATTACAGCAGTGGTGCGTTCTAACGTGTTACGCTATATACGTGTGACCTGCAGAAAATCTTCGTAGCCAAACGTCGCCCTCTACTAACCGTTTCATCCATTGAAAACGTGCTAGCTTATCTCCACGACCACACGAATGTCGTGCAGGAGAATGATTATCGTATCCCTCCGAAAAAAACTAGAGGACACCACTGGATTACAGTAACACCACCTAGCCTGACACTCAGTCTGAATTTTCATTTCGTTTCACTCCAGGCAAACGATTCAGGGGGTGGAGCCAGGCTAGGACTGGTCCTGTGTGTGTCAAACACTCAACTGACTAAATAGACTGTATGTAGGCAAATACCATGTCGGGCCACTAGGCGTCGCTCACAGGCTTTCTGACAATGTTGTTAATGTGCATGGAGGCCTATTAACATTCATTATTATTTCAACTATCCACAAGGACAGATTAGGCAGCAGTTCTTATACTTGAATTTAGTCATGTTATCATGTCTCTTTGTTTGGTACAAGTCAAAGTAAAATTTGATGCACTGTTTGCCCATTAATACCACAAAGCACAAGTATTTGCACATCACAAATGTTTCTGCTGACTAACTTCTTCTGACTGTCATATCAAATCAGCCAGACAGCCAGACAGACAGACAGACAGACGAGTACAACAAGCACTATGACAATGGATACAATAGGAATTGCATAATCAGAGGGGCATGCAAAAAATAAAGGAGAAAAAAAGGCATATTTACAAAAAATCTGATTCTATTACATGTTATGTTTAGGGCATTTAGCACTGGTCTATTTAAATCATAGTTTTGTTTTAAATTTGGGTTGTATTCTGTGCAATAACCTGACTACAGAGAATGTTGACCACATACTTATGCACTAGAAGGGAAGAGAGAATACAATTAATTCAAAATATAAGTAAGAATGGAGCCCACTAGGTATTCTGGGAACAATAAGGAGCAGACTGGGAACAGAAAGTGGCCTGGGCATTTTGTGACCAGACCGGCCCACCACCGTTCGGGGTGACTGACATGTTTTAATTCATTAATTCTTATTTTTACCCTCAAAATATAAAGTCAGGTGTCTTTGCACGCACACACGCGCACACACACACACACACACACACACGCACACGCACACGCACACACGCGCGCACACACACACACACACACACACACACACACACACACACACACACACACACACGTAAATGTGTGCCAGTGTGACTGATGGCCGGATGGATTCAAATAAAAAAATATCATGAACCTTAGTCAGAACTTCAGAAGACGTGTCTTTGGAGTTCACTTTAATGCTCTGTGATTCGCAGGTGAATATGGATATGGTCAGACTCATGGTGCCAATCTAACATTCCGTTTATGGATTGCACTTTTAGTAAACATACATAACAATACAGCCTGATGGCCTATCTGGGCTGGCTGGTATGTACCTGCTATGTACGTGCCTGGGTAACGGTGGGTTGCTGCTACAGTCACAGGTTCACATGTCTGTTTATATCACTATAGCTGCAGCAAACGTGTGTGATTTATTTAGCCAAAGACGGGGAGGAAAAATTATTATGAAAAATGTAATCATAATAGTGGGCCGGCCGATCCTGCATTTGTCCAAATGCCCAATGGTCAGCCCGCCCCTGCACATAGAGGTACATTTTATCAATGTGCTTCCACACTTTCTGTACTGTATCACTTTCAATGTTTGCCACATTGAAAGAGATACAACAACCTTTTTTGCCTTTCCAGCACTGATATGGCCTTTTCTTTACCGTAGATATCAGGCCTTGTCAAGCAAAGGGACCTATAGACAGGATCTTCTGTAGTTCTCATCTATTCCCATACTTCCAGGTGTGGAATTGTGTTAAATTGAGCAATGCTTTCTTCTTGAAATATCAGGAATATCGCTGTGTGCCATTTGATTAGAAGGGAAAATGTGGGGTGAAACAATATTATTTTGTGGGAGAACAGAGGGCTGATGGCAGTTTTTTTTCCTACGTAGGCACTGCTGATGAAAACAAACCTACTGAAGAATCCCAATGGAGAAGGTAAGAAATCTGTTTTATACATCAGAATCCCTACATCATTACAGGTACTCTTTGTAACTGTATACAGATGAAAAGCATCATGGGGGGCCTCACTTTGCAATGCACTGACTGGACAGAAGGTATACTTGTGTGCTTGCTAAGGCAATTATCTTCACTATTATTATATATATTCTTGTATTATTCCACCCATATTGTCACCTATCTTGTCCTTCATAACCTTGCGTCACCAGGCTTTCCACCGCGGAGGAAAGCCTGGGTGTTCGTTCCAAACTGGCCCTTGTGATCCGGTTTAGAAAAAAGGAAAAATAAACTATTGTCGCGCCATGAGTTAGAATAAAAGATGGACATATCAAACGATTTTTATACCAAAAAAAACAAACAATTATACCAAATTAAACACATTTTAAACTAGTTGAATCATTTTGGAGGTGTACGGCACCGGAGGTTCCGGTCGTGGGTTCCAACCACCTGATGACGTAAAGTTATTTCCGCTCCGACCGGATCAGAAACCCGAAAATGCGAAAGGGCCTTTCTGTGTGGAGTTTGCATGTTCTCCCCGTGTCCCCTAGGGTAGGTACCCTCACAAAAAGACATGCAGTAATCCTGGTCTCTATACTGCCTCCCCCTAGTCAGCCGGGCGCCTGATGTGGGGGAAAGGAACTGGTTGGAATAACGTGTTCTTTCTACGCGCTACGTCCAACCGGGGAAATTCCCTCCTGTCAGGTGATAAGAAGAGGCTTGCTAGCTCCTCATGCATTGAAGGAGGCATGAGCTCAGTTCTGGGCTCTACCTAGGCTGGCAGAGGGAGAGTAGCACCCAGGATTACATAGACAATTGGCACTGGGTGAAAAAATGGGTTACACAATGGTATTGATCCCAGGCTATGTCCTTCATACTTTTAGCTAGAAACTCTGTCCAAACTCTAAAATGTTTGAACATGTTTGTTTGCACTGCAAAATGGTATTCAGCTAGAGGGGAGCCAGATCAAATAATCAAAATGTTGACACATAATTCATAAAATCTCTACATCCAAAATCTTCACATTACACAGCGACACAGCCATTACACCACTGACAGAACGCAGCTTTTTTTCTTCAGAGAGACGGTCAAGCAGGCTGATGATTGGTAGAAGGTCTTATTGACAAGTAGAGGGAGGAGTCGGGGATAGACTGGGTACAGGCAGGCAGTACTGAAGGAATTCTCTCTGACACAGATGTTTCCCAAATTGACGGTTAAGCAGCCTGTTCCACATAACCTCTCAGACCTATTAATCGTACACCGCAAGAATTGCGGGTACATTTTGAGTTTTGAGTTACTTTTCAAGTATTTGTCCATCTTAAACATAAAATAAAAAAACAATACACTTGTCTGCCTTAATTTGAAAAAATATAAAGCATTTAATTATAAAAACAACATTCTAACAAATACATCTGAATGACAATTCTTTCATATATAACAAGTCAATTATTAATTGATTTAAATAACTGTATGATGGCATTTTACCCCAAATTTGGGCAAGTTTTCAGACTTTGTGTGACGTCACATCACTTAAGTCGGTTGTGGAATGTTTCGGAGGACATCATCATAGTTGAATAGTTAGAAAAAACACCTGGGAGGGCAAAGGTCCCAGATTCGATTCCAGGCCTCAGCAATGTGGTTTCAAACTGATCAAGAAACTTAACCCCTAACTGCTCCCCGAGCACTGCAAGCAACGACTGTTCACGCTCGTAGGATGGGTGAAATTCAGAGGACACATTTCACGTATGTGCAAATATACAGTGACAAAAAACACCCCACATTTGTATTATTATACCCTTTTGTATTTGTTAGTTTTCTTCTTCTTCTTCCGTCGTTTCTAGCAGTTCTGGCTTATCTGTGCAGTAGCTTTTTAAGAAACTCTGCATAATGGTAGAGGGTCATGGAAAACAGCCAAGACACGAAACTCACAGTCATTCGTCAAAGGGTGGCGCTATAGCAATCAATTGAAAATACAAACTAGGTAACTCATGCCCTGTTTGACGTACAAAAATAAAACTTCATTAAATATTTGCATCAAAGTTGTCACTTTGACCTATTACCTCTGCTCTGACCTTTAGATCGTCCGCTATTTTGAATTTTTGTGAAAAACGGTTAACTTTGCACGCACAAACTTTGGACCAATATCTAAAATCCCAGGTGGAGAAAAGTTTGTACGTGAAAAAATTAAAACTGACCCGGACCGTAGCGGTCCAGGCACCTAGGCTCAGTGTAGCCTGACAGCGTGTCGCGGGTTCGAGTCCCGATCCCGACGGCTTTTGCTGCGTGTCACTCCCCATCTCTCTCTTCCCATTTCCTGTCAACCTACTGTACTATCAATTAAGGCATAAAAAGCCCAAAAATAAATCTTTAAAAAGAAAGATACATTAATGCAGTGTCATATTGTTTTGAAACTTTGAAAAAATGCTAACTTTGAACAGGCATAAGTCATACCTTATTTGGCCTATACAGCCATGAGACATCTGTCACTTTGACCAGTAGCTTCGCCGTTAGATTGTCCGCCATTTTGAGATTTTTTAAAAACAGGTGAATCAGTATTTTTGAGTTTTGGAACAGAGTATGAAGTGAGGGGCCAACAAACATTTTTACATAAAAATATGTATACCTGCAGTCTGCTGTGTGTTTTGAGAAATGGAATGGTGTTTATAATACCTCTTATTTAAGATTGTTCACTTGCCTCCCAGAGCATATGGAGTCCTGGGAGCTTACAAAGAATGGTGGCTGCCAATGGCGGGTGGAGGACTTGCCTGGAGACTGTGGTCATGACTTCTGTAGAGATGGAGTGACCAAATACTTTGCCACTTCTTTTCAGTGAGTGTGTGCTGTTATCATAATGTATGCTTGTGTGTGTGTGTGTGTGTGTGTGTGTGTGTGTGTGTGTGTGTGTGTGTGTGTGTGTGTGTGTGTGTGTGTGTGTGTGTGTGTGTGTGTGTGTGTGTGTGTGTGACCAAATATTGAACGCCCCCCCCCCCCATCTCTCTCTGTGTCTGTCCTAGACTGTGTCTGAAGAGACAGGTGATTGATTTGCAAGCAAATGGCTACTCTCCTCGCTTGCTGGATGCCCAGCCTCCTGTAACAGTGGAAGACTGGTGAGAATATACTGTATACAGTATGGTCTGTCCGGTAGCTTGTGGTGGACATTTTCATTGATATTTTATTTTTTCACTCCTAAAGTGCCATAGTGTCTATGCCAATGTGCTTCGCATTTTACAATGATAGTATTTCTGCATTAACCACTGAGCCACAAAGACATATAAGTTAGTTTTTAAAAAGCCAATCTACAAGCTCACAACAGCAATTAGATCCTTCTGAACAAATCTGTTTTTGATATTTTTTCACTGTGGTCCCGTCAACTTTAATTGTTTAATTGTGAGACCAAATATTTATCCATTGTCTTAAAAAAAAAGGTTTCTCCACATTTAGCTATTTTCAGGGAATTAAGGTAGCTATTATCAACATTACTTCAAGCTGTCTTGTCCTCACCTGATGCAATCATGTACGGTACTATATATATATATATATATAGAGAGAGAGAGAGAGAGAGAGAGAGAGAGAGAGAGAGAGAGAGATATCTCTCTCTCTCTCTCTCTCCTCTCTCTCTCCGGTCTAGAGCGGATATATCTTCACGTCACACACACACATTTCAGAAGAGCGAATCTATACATTTTTTTTCCTTAATCAGTCTGAATCTTTAAAACTCTTCTGAAAACCCATCTCTATGCTAAGTTATTTTCTTTCTCGCCACTTTTTGTTTCATTGATTATCTGTATGGGTCTATTTTACATTTTGTGCCTACTGTGTGTTTTATTCACTGATCTTATGTTTGAGTTATCTCCAATGCTTATCATGTTGCTCCTTTTATCCTGCTCTGTAAAGCACTTTGTGACTATGTCTGGAAATGTGCTATATCAATAAATCATTATCATTAAAACAAAAGTTGTACAAAAGTGCATGAGAACGGTTGAGTGTTTAAGATATACAGTATCTCATGGAGTGTGAATAGCAAACAAAAGAACATTGCTTTCCAGTCTCTAAAAACACAAAAAAAATAAGAAAGAAACAGCCCACTTGCCCTATTTGTATTTGTTCTACTTACCCCGGGTAATCGGGCAACATTTGGTGTCAATATATATTTGTATACTGTGTCGGGTGACCAGCCAATAGACACAGTATGCTAATTCATTGTTCATTCATCCTGCAGGTACTGTGGGAGGACAGACTGCGGCTGTACGTATGAGATAAATGTCTGTCTGTTGGATGAGAACAAGAAAGTACTGCAGAGGTTTCAGCCAGGCACTGTGACACTGAACCCTACCCATGGCTGCTCATGGAAGCAGGTACACAGTGATAGAGGGGCAGATCTAAGCACAGACATACAAATGTAGAAGTTGTTCAGCCCTGGCATGAAGCTTGTGACATGGTTTTGATGGCAATCTGACATTCAATGTTCTTTCTTTGACCTCTAGGTGAGACACACATTCACAAGGTATGGCCGTGGGCTACGATTCATCTCCTTTGAGCACGGAGGAGAAGACACCAAGAACTGGCATGGGTGGTATGGGGTGCGAGTCACCGGAAGCTCTGTTACTATTAAGGCCTGAAGCATGAGACATGGGGAAGTAGAAGTCAGCTAAAGAACAAAAGGAGGAGTTTAGTTGCAGTGTGTAGAGGAGGCTGGGGTAGGGATGAAGCTGTAGAAAGGATAGAATGAAGGGAAAGGTGATTTTCTTTATAAAAAGGTTAGCTGTGTAAGGAAAATTAGAATTAAAGTCTAGAAGTATAATAAATGTGTCTGTAGAAAACTGCATAAATGTAGGAGTTTAGAAGAGTAAAAAGGGGGAACTAATACATAAATCTAGAATAGAGGACCTTTGATGTATAGCTACGGCCTGGTCATATGATATTTTGATATTTGGGCGGTGAAACCGCCCCTATAAGTGAGATTTGGAAAGATTTACATTTTCCTGCGCTGTGATCTGGGCCCAGGAAATTTGTACAATTATCCTGCGCTGTGATTGGCCAATCACAGTCTATTCAGGACTGTGATTGGCCAGTGTCACATGACACATGTGCATAGCCCTATATAAGAAACCATAACTTGAAAAAAACCAAAAGTTTGTTTTTTTCAAGTTATGGTTTCGTCCATCATAAAGAGTGTTTCAATAAATGTATTTATCTTTTGTACATGATTGGTTGACTCCATTCAGTATTGTGATTAGCTAGCAAGACACCGCCCACTTCACACAGGGTGTGATTTTTTTATAGTGGCTCATGTTTATATCCTGCTGTTTAAACATATAACTGCTCTAAGTTCAGCTATTCTAATCACTTAAGCCACACATTGATATATATAGACTATTATACTGTGTACTGTATATATACTGTATATTTTAATCATTAGTATGACTAAAAGTGTTAAGTTTTAGTTTAACTGTGTCATTATAACCTTATTCAAAGAAAATGTGTTTACCAAGAATGAGAGGAGATCATAGTGAAAGGGGCCCTGTCTCTCCCTCTCTCTCATTCACTCCCTTTTTTCAAAGGAATGTCTCACTGAAAATACAGGCACTAGTGGTGCCTCAAAATTAATATTAGGTCATAACAATCGTATACTCTTGTTGTAATACTCTTATAGTAATATACTAAAAGCTTTAAATGGATATCAAAATGCCATAAAATTACACAGCAGAATTCAGGGTGTTAGTTCCCAGGATATAGAAACTAAAAATGCCATACACATTGGCCAACTTATTATAGACAATCATAGAAGCTTATCAGCACCCAAAAGTTAGGGAGTATAGCCATCCAGATGCCTTCGAGGGGAGGATGAAGACGCCAAGGCTACGGTCCAGCGTGAGAACAGCAGGAAGAGTGATCAACCATCTTCGGCAACCAACAGCGACATATTGATGTTTTATGAGAATGTATATTATCGCTGGATTAGGGAAAGGATGCTTTCAGTGCAAAAATATCGCCTTGTCTGGAACATCATTACTCTGTGATTAGGGAGAGATTTTTGTATCCAGCGCGCTGTCTGATGTACTATTGATTGGTATTGTATCTCTTCTGTTTGTTTGATAATTCATTCTGATAGTTTCTTAGGCTCATAAATAATTGTAAACTTAGACTAAAGGATAATAAAAATGATTGGATAAAACAATTGTACTTCACCTGTGTAGAGAATTTCATTTAAGGGTGTTTAACGTCTTCCCATTCTACAGAATTTGAACCAAGTACCTTGCTTATTTATGGTGTGAAGGTTCAGCTCGTAAATCTAACAGCTGATACAGTAACACATCAAATAATTACATTGTTTTGTTTGGTAGAGGGATCATCCCTTTGGAAGCAATCAACTGTTTTTGATAATAATAATAAACTATGCATGATTATTCATCCAAATCATCAGTAAAGGAATAGTTTTAGTTTTTTACACTTCTTTTTTTACTTGATACTGTGCCAATGAATGGCGGCACCAGAAACAACTAAATATATAAAAAGAAAAAAGAAAACATCTACAGCACTTTGTTTGACAGAAATGGTAAATGAGATTTCAATTAAATATGCTACATATTACAGTATATGTGCATACTGTACAGTAACAACAACACATCACTTGCTTCCTTCTGGTGTAGAAGTGAACATATTAGGCATTACATTACTGATCTACAACCTCACAACGCATTGTGATGCGACACACTGAGTTTATAGATTATTTTTGTTATTTTGGAAAATGCTTAACATTTTGACATTTATGGAAACAATTGCAGACATTTTGGTTCTAAATGACCTTCTTCTGATGAAGTCATGTAAGACCAAAACATCATGTTTTAAACGTATTTTTAACTAACAATGGAGATATGAGGGTCCATGACGACGTCTAAAACTGCGGATGTTGTATTGATGGGCCTATATGAAGGGAGTTTCAATGTAAATAAATGCAACCACTTATATTAGTGGAGCGGCACAAACATTGGCCGAACACAACGCTTGGCCAGTCTGTAAAGCCGATGGTTGGGTGGTCAGTGTACATTCAGTGTACGTTCATTATCCCTTTGAAACCACAAATCAAAATAGGTTGTTGCCCTCCCGTTTTAAATTTTTCATTTGAAAAAAAAAAAATCACAATGAGAACAAAACAGGATTTTGCTAATTCATTCTTTCATTTCTCAATCTTAATAAAAAATACTGGAAAAATGAGACTTAGATGGATTTAGGCTTTAAAAATAAAAGTCTGACGCTAAAATTCAATTGTAAAATGATGCAAGCAAAATGGCCCTCATTTATAAAACTTGCTCAGACTGATAAACGGGCGTACGATCGGCGTAACTTTCTGGATTCATCATTCCATCGTCACTTTGACTTGAGTGTACGGTGCGCTCAAATCTCACGTCAGCTCCTCGGCTCGTGTACGAAAATGTTTTACATCTTAGTAAAGTGCAGCATAGTCTGACAATATGACAGCCATCTGAACACATGTCCACTCCAAAAATGTAGCTACCAAACTAATGAATAATATACGTGGAAAAAATGATTTGTAAAGGCATACATCGACTATGTGAAATTGGTAGGATATTTCCAAGTGTACAAACATACGAGCAATAAAAACAAAATTACCATTTAGATGCTTAAAGATGGAGTGCCATGATATTTTTCAACCCTAAAACCTGATCATAAGGTATTATTATTATGTAAGGATTTTTTTCAACAAAAAAAAAGTGTACAGTAAGTGTTAAAATGTTGTTTTTATGTAGACACACCCACCAGTGCATTAAGTATACCTGGTTCTCACCTTAGCACCTCCTCCACCACCTTAGCACCACCCACCTGTCCTAGTCCCTCCTCCTCCTCATGCCCACACCTGTTGTGTTATGATAATGAGGGGGAGGGTGTGGGCTTTGTGATGTCACTAAAGCGCTGTTTCTCTATTGGCACATTTGACCCTCAAGGTTTCAGCCTCCAGGAAAAAAATCCAAATAGTCAGAGAAGACATAAAACACCATAAAAACACCACCGGGGGGCTTAATGAAGTTCTATCAACCTCATAGACACATGAAAAACAGAAAAAGTGCAAAAACATGGCACCACCTCTTTAAAGTTAGGATTTACTTTGGTTAAAATAAGTGTTAAATAGCTCTATATTCTGATAGTACTCATTGATATAGAGTGTTTGTTCAGTAAAAGGAGTCTCCCATGTCTCTCCAGCTCTTTATTAAATGGAAAATGCATTTTCAGTGCTCTCTCCTGATTGGCTTAACATTTGTCACCTACCTGAAAATGTACTATATTCTGTTTCCTAAAGAGCTGGAGAGACCCCTGTGACCAAAGAAACGCTCCGTAGCAATTACTATCAGAATATAGTACTTTAACCTTTAAAATTAATTTAAAATAAAAATAAAATATCACTGACCCTACCTTTAATCATTCATTCACCCATGTGCTTAAATAGTCATTCAGATCTAGATAATTGCAGATATGGCTCTGTTAAGATATGAGCGCATATGTGAGAGGATTTTCGGGACGCTGTGCTGGGATCCTTTTATGCAGAGTGAAGACTCCCAACTTGCCTACAGTCGGATACGTCCTTCTGGAGCTATGTGCAACCTCGGTTAAGGATATAAACTCAAAGATATTAAAAGATGAGAAACACATAATTGCACCTCTACAGACAGCTTGTGTTGTCCTCTTTGTCTCTGGGCTTTGCTTTAAAAGAAATCAACCATTGTCATGTTATGAGCAACTTTCTGTCGTTAATTTATTTTAACGTGCAGCCATGATTCTTTCTACGTGTTCGTGTTGGGGATCGTTGTTAATCACTCAACGTCCTGCACAGCACCTTTTTCGAAATTTTACATGTTTCACTCACAAACACTTAGGAAGAATCATGGCTGGATGGAGTTTCTTGTTAGATTATTGGTATATTATTATATTCAACCAACAAAGTTTCCTTTGTTGGTTGGAAAATCCATTCTTTGGATAAATCTATGTTATCTATGTTCATATTTTTCCCTCAGTTTTTCCTGCTCTTTATGTTTCTTCTCTGCATTATGTAAAGAAATTCTGTGTTTCTTATCCGCTATTGCTCTCTCTGCGTCTTTGAACATCTCAAAGTTGTAGTGGCTTCCTCTATTCATCCATGCCATGTAGTTGATTTTCTCCAGCAGCTCAGTGACCTGAGAGTGATTCTTGGTTTTGTTGTTGAACACATGATAGCGACCTTTGCATTTTTTGATCAATTGGTTTAGTGCTGGATCATTCAAAAAGCTTTCAACTGTTTCATCTGCATCTTCAATCTGGTCACCATGAGTGAAGAGAATCATGGCGTATTTGTTTGACATTTCACCAAATACGGGATTAAAACACTTCTTTATTGAAAAACGTGGACTAATACATTGCACACCTAGTTAACATTTGGGGCAAAGCGGGTAAGCACCTTATATTTTGCATTTGTGAGAGAGCGCCGTTCACAAACGCCAGAATGAACGCGTTTACAATAACGCCTTAAATATCATAAAATGCAATACAGAAGCGATATCACTTCGTTTTTTTTGCGTTTGGGGTTTCCTTTTTTTTAAAGATAATTTTTGGGGTCTTTATTGATAGGATAGTAGTTTGACATAAAATGGGGAGAGAGATGGTAGTGACATGCAGCAAAGGGCATCGGGAATCGAATCCGCGACACGGTGTCAGGCTGCTTTGGAACCTTGGTGCCCGGACCGCTACTCCAGCGGTCCGGGCCTGGCGTTGGGGGTTATTTCACCGTGATGGGGAGAGCGTAGAGAGAAAGTCACGTGACTGTCTCCGCCTCGCATTGAAGTTAATGGAGGGGATATCCCCCCCCCCCCCTATTTTCGTCCCACCCTACCGATCGCCTAATATAGTGACAATTAAAGTACAGGAAAATAATAATAAATACAAAAAACACATAATGTATATAAGTATATTAAGTATATATTATTGGAAAAAAAACAAAAGAGGGATGGGGGGGATGAATGTCCTTGGTAAACTTAACAAATAAACTGATTTTTATCATTTAATAATGAATAAACATGATAGCCCAAATTACATTATCAATATCATTAAATAATTAATAATTCAACACAATGGCAACGCAATTTGGTATTTAAATACCAAAACCACCGTAATATTGAAATGGTCACGTGACCATCGTTCATTTTTAGCCCATGTTGCCATGGCAACCTCTTAATACCATTAAATGGGACTTGGGCAATAATTTTTGTAACCGAGTCTGAAAGAGGTGGGCGGGGTGGCCGACAGAACAGCCAATGGAGAAGCCTTTCCATTAAATGGGGATTTAGGAGTAATTTGTGTAACCTGGGTGAGCGGGGTTGCAGAGATTGTACAATTCCACCCCATAGAATGGGAACATTTGGATGCAATTCCTTTCCACTGAATGGGGTGATTCATAGTAGATCGGGTGGTAACACACAATGTGCGTGTAATGCAATAGATGCCCCATAATAGTTTATTTATGAGTTAATTTCAAATGAAAAGAGGATAAAGACTTACCAGAGCCGATCACAAAGACGTTGTAGATTTTATTTTTATTTTTCTAACTGTCTGAGGTTTGACTGCCAGAATTATTTCATATTTTTTTAGCCAGTGCCAGAGTTTTTCATTGGAAAAAAAAAAGTACTCAGGAGCCGAAATACAGACTTTTTAAGTTTTAAGTTAACAAGGAAGTGGATAGGAGTCTAGATCTTCAACTAATCATATCTCCTTGGTCTTTGGGTGAAATTGGAAAAAAAAAACATTAAAAAAAAAAAAATATATATATATATTTTTTTTTTTTCACTTCACGTAGATCTACGTGATTGGCACGTGGCGGCTTTAAAGCGGTTCGCGTAGATCTACGTGATTGGCAGTCAATGTGTAATAACGGTCTGAGTTTTCTAAAGTGAACTACACTTCTACTTGCCTAGCTTGTACAGAATACAATGTGCCTGTGTCTCAGGGAAGACGAGTCAAATGCAGATGACTGAGACAAAGCAGGTGCAGTTGAGTTAATATGAATTAAACAAGGCACAAGAGAACTAAGGAATGGAGATGGTATAAATACACAGATGAGATGGTGAGCAGCAGTATGAAGGAATGCAGGGAGGCTGGATCGGATTGCTTGAGGGGAAATGAGGTGTGGTGACTGGAATGTGGCAAAGACTGATGTCTATCAAACATTGTTTGATAGCTTATCAAACTCTGCTGTGCAGGTTGTTCATGTCAACACCCCCAAGCTCGACAGCATTCCAGGGCGAGTGATCAGCGCATTCACATTGCAGATGGCTGGGGTCTTCATGGACATATTCAATCTCTTCCTTTCAAAGTGTTTAGTCTCATCCTGCATCAAGTCATCCACCTCTGTTGCAGTGTTGAACAAAATAAATGATGATGCCTTAGCTAACACTCTACTCCACCTTCACCCATGCAGCCACAAATGGTAAGACAACTTAGACAAAACTATACTTTTCAATAGGACTATTGAAGGAATAGCCTATCCCTAGTATGCAGCCACATGCTGTTATAAATGAAATAAATGCACAAAAGAATACACCGAAGTCTAACCTTTGTGCAGCTACTGATACACTATGTATCCATTAAACACCATTACCAACTTAGGCTATAAGTGTAGGCTACACATTTCACATTATTAGGCTATTTTCACATAATGTACAGAAACGGCAGAATTACTTAAACCACTATTAGCTAATCTTAACACACTAGGTACTTACATGAACACACACGCGCGCACACGCACACGCACACACACCACACATGGACACACATGGACATAGAATTAGAGCACTAATAAAGAGCAACTACCACCATTCAACTGATGAATTAATGTCTCAACTCGTTAATTGTTTCTCCCGTGCGCGTGCATCTACCTAGTAGAGGTTGTCCAGCACACACTTGCTGGTCAGCCTTTTGTACAATGGATCAGTGGCGTTTGGTGGATTCTAACGTTGACCGGGCCAGAACCAGGCCAGAACCGGTTTGACGGCTAAACTGGTTTTTAATGGCCACTCATTAACAATTCGGCCGAATGCAAATGAGCCCCATTTGAAAACAAAGGCGACTTTCTGTGGTCGGCTACAACAGAATAGGGTGAGGGGCTGCTAATGTTGATTTTTAGTATTTTTTCCCCTGGATCTTGCCCCTACACAGGGACAAGCTGGGTTTACAGACCGGGCCATGGCCTCGTTGGCCCCAATGACGATACGCGCCTGCAATGGATGAAGGTCCGCAGCAAAAAATGGTGCGATAAAGTTGTGCTTTTGGAAATTACTGATCTAGAATGGGAGCAAAACTTTTGCATGAGGTTGCAATCATTCCCAAAGTGGACTGAGCAATGTGCATGGCGAGTCTTAAGTTGATCGGTCAGACGGTTCTCAATCGAGATGCGGGGTAGGGCATTCACGAATAGTGATTTTTAGCATTCGAATTATTCGACCTATAAGTATTCGAATATTCGATTAATCGATTTGATTATAATTTTTTTTTTTTTTTTTTTTTTTATGGCATTGATGACTCGACTCAAGGAATGCGAGTTGACGTCACACCAGAGCTCACAGCTGCATGTCTGCTGTAGAAAAGCCACAAAAAAATAAATAATAATAATTTATAGAATAATCGAATAGTGGTTTAATAGTCGAATAGTCAGTTTGATATTCGAATATTCGACTATTCGGTGAATGCCCTAATGCGGGGAACTCGCACGAGTGCAATAGCGCATGTGCGCGCACACACATGCACTCACATACACAGAGATTATGCGTATTTATTAATAGATTACAAAATTGCATAATATAAAATAAATGATGAATAGTGAAACATCACATAAATGTAGTTTATGTTAAAGCGGTGCAGTCTGCAGAAAGAACATAATAGTAATCGGGTTGAGGTATATACATGGAAGAATGTTCCTCTTGATCGGTTGTGAAAATGTGTAGTCGTAGACCACCCCTCTGCAACCGATTACAATTTTAATCGGGTTGGGCTTGCTCGGGTTTGTTCAGGTGTATACAGTACATGGAGCATTTTTAATCGGGATGAGGGTTTAATCCGATTAGAAGGGTCCATTTAAACTCAGCTGTGTGGAGGCTGTCATGTTGAAGCTGTGAATGAAGAGACACGGAAGCAGACAGAACGTCGTAAGTAATTACATTGATTGTAAAAAGAAAAACACTGATAAGGAGTGACAAACACCTTTGTGAGGAGTTTGGTCAGACTTTTGATTTAATTCAATTTAATTTAAACCTTTATTTAATTCTTGGAAAACACTGAGGGCTGAGGCCCTCTTTTCCAGTGGTGCAGAGATTCCAAGTTTGAGAAAAGCACAAACAATATAAGAAGACATGTAAAATAAACAAAATAGCATGATTTACATGAAAATTACATCACATAATTTATCAACAACAATGAAAACAGGTGCAATTTAGATTGACCAAAGTTGATATATCCGACTGAAAGTGACCTAGGGGAACAAGAGAGCTGTACTTAAGCAAAGCCTGTAAGTGTTCCAGGTATGTGGAGCACAAAACTTGAAAGCAGACTTTCCAAACTCAGTGGAGACACGTGTAATCTCAAGCATCAAACAGTCCTAAGAGGACTGGAGGTATGCTAGACACTAGATTTCCACTCCAAAAGAGAATTTAAATAAGAGGGTATACTCCCAATTAAAACTTTATGAATAAATACAAATAAATGCTGATCTCTCCTAGTCGCAAGGCAGGGTCAACCAACCTTATTATTCAGTATGCAGTGGTGGGTGTTATAGCTACTGCCTGTTATAAATTTGAGGGCAGAGTGATAAACTGAGTCCAAAGTTGTAAGTGTGGTAGCATGATGCATTTCTGTATATAATGTCCCCATAGTCCAAAGCAGCGAGGAACAGTGTCTCAATTAGCCTCTTTCTATTGCGATACAAAAAGCCAAGATTCATTCACAATTTCTTTGTTACAATCTCAATGTGTGTATGTAAGTTTATCATCCAACCAAATCCCAAGGTATTTATAATGAGGCACTCGTTCAATGGAAGTATAGGAGCGGCACCAAGCGCACCAAGCGTTTTGGTGAGTTAAAACAAATGTATTTAAAAAAAAAATACGTCTATGTTTGCACCTATGAATGTAAACGTTTTGACCTAACAAGAGTAAATGTTTATTGTGTATATTTGTGTTGATAAAATGTAAAGATGTATTCATGAAAAACTAGAAAAAGTGCTCCTCGAAGCACAGGTCTCCGCCAGGTCAGGTAGGTTATTGTGGGCCAGCAATGATCGGAATTCGCCAATCAGGATGGAATATGAAAAATAGGACAGATCCGTATTGATCACTTGACTATAGAGATAATGTGTACCGATAGGCGTGATGTTTGGGAAAAAACTATTGGGAGTACTATAAAAAGAAATGATTTGCAAAAATCGGCGTCCTGGCGGCGCTATAATAGGGCACTGTTAAAAGGGTTGCCTTTGTTCCTCAACATAGTGTGAATGTGCGTGCAAAGTTTAACCGCAATCGTACGCTCGTACGTTCATGATTTGTGGCATTTTGTGGTCACGACAAGGTGACCACAAAATCACCGCGTCACAACGCGTCACGATGCGACGCGTTGTGACGCGTTGTGAGCTTGTAGATCTGCTATTTTCAAAATATTTTAATACATTTTATACATAATTATAATACCTTGTGAAACAGGACATTCTGCATAATGAGTACTTTTACTTTTGGTACTTTAAGTATATTTTGATGCCAATACTTTTGTACTTTTACTCAAGTAAATTCAGATTCCCGGAACTTTTACTTATAACAGTGTTTCTACATTGCAGTATTGATACTTTTACTAAAAGTTGTACTAGGTAACTTTTTCAAAAAAACTAAAGTGAAATTGTATATCTTTTGTGAGTGGCAAATGTTTCACAACACCCACTCCATGAATTTCACCCCCGAAAGCCTTTTATAAACTATGTTCTATTGAAACGGTGGCGGGGGTGTCCTTCCCGCGAAAATGACGTCATCCGGCCGGAAAACAGAAACGGAAATGCACCAGGTTTGGCCAGGAACTACCGCACCGGATTATAGGATTTGAAGATGGAAAAACAACAGCAAAAGAAAACACAGCTCACGGTAACTAATGCTCCAAGAGAAACGATCCGCAGATAAAACAATTAAAAGGGCGCTTTTTGAAACGCTTCCGCCTTCCGGTGAAAACAAATGGAATTCTGGGTAATGCAGGACTACGCAAAATACATGCAGTGACGGTAGTGACCAGCAGAGGTTGCTAAAAATCGTTATTTGTGGACCTGCCTTGTATTGCTTTAAGTAAAGAGATGTAGTACTTTTTCCACCACTGATTCTGAGTAAGCTGTGAAACATGCATGACCCTTGTAGCTCATTTACATTTTTCAGAAACCCTCTCTGAGTAAGCAGTGAAACATGACAGACACGATCTTCCCTAATAAGAGTCTAATCAACAAGGGATGGGGGAAGGTAATTGACACAGGGAAGGTAATTGACACAGGGAATACAATCTCACCATCCATATGTAAAGAATGATTGCATTTACAAACGGCATCTTTAAAAGTACATACATTTGCCATTTTAGAATGTGAAATAACCCCAGATTAAAGACCCTGTAAAGACAATTCAATTAATATTTGTTTCTAAACACATTATACATGTTAAAAAGTCATGGCTGAAAATGTGTGCAAATTCTGGGAACTATGTTTTACTGCATTGTGGAATAAGAAAAGTTTTTTAAACATATCTGAGTTATGATTTTGGGGGGTGGGGTTGAAATCAGACCTGATGACACACCACGGTGTCATCACGTGACTGTAACCGTACTCTTCCAGGAAATCTTAATCCAACCCGAACAGACCCGGGGTTAGTTGAAGCCCGAGCCCCCTATAGCCACCCCATTCTCACCCCTCCCACAACCAACCCACACCCCCTCCCTACTCCCCTGCAAACCTAATGAAGTAAGATGCATTTGCCCGTTTTAGACCTAAATATAAAATGTGCCTCTTATACAGTACTTTGACCAACAAACAGAGAATGAAAAGGTGCTAATGTTTCTTATTTAAAATCATCACCAAATGTAGACTTAAAGTTTAAGGGAAGGTAATCAACTTCACCAACTTTTCTTTTTGATGCATAATGTAATCTCTGATCCGATTACTGCTTTTAGTTTAATCTGGTAGAAAACTTAATCTATTGCTAAAAGATTATCAGCAATCAAATGTTTTCATATACATTTATTTGTTGTACAAAACACAGTAAATGTAATATCATTTAATTTCTGCTTCTATGTTTTCGTGCCACCTCGACCCATGATGGACTTCTTGGTGTTTCTCTCAGGTTTCAAAAGGATTATGTAACACTTTGGTCCAAACAGTGCCACCAAAAGGCCAGAACTAGATGCTAAAATGGCAAATACCTCCACCACATCTGCATATTTGCCTGGAGAGCTGATATATGCTGGGATGAAGGCTATCCACACGGCACAGAAGATCAGCATGCTGAACGTGATTAACTTGGCTTCATTGAAGTTGTCCGGAAGATTCCTTGCCATGAATGCTAGGACGAAACTGAGGAGTGCCAGTAATCCGATATAACCTAACAACACTGCAAAACCAACTGTTGATCCCACATCACACTCATAGACTATCTTATCACTGTGGTATTGTATGTTCTTATGAGGCGTTGGAGAGGCAGACACAAGCCAGGCTGTACAGATTATTGCCTGGACGGAAGTAAGAGCCAGAACGGTTCCTCTCTGCTGTACAGCACCGAACAGCTTCATAATGTCTGCACCCCCAGGCTTGGAGGCCTTGAACACGGCCAACACCACCATGGTCTTCACCAGGATACACGAGACACACAGCACAAAGCTGATCCCAAATACCGCATGTCTCAGCTGACAGGTCCAGAGTCTGGGATGTCCAATGAACAGAAGTGCGCACAAGAAACACAGTTTGAGCGATAGCAAAAGTTGGAAGCTGAGCTCTGAGTTGTTGGCGCGTACCATGGGTGTGTCTCGATGGTAGATGAAGATGCCCAGGACAATGGCAGATATAAGTGTGCCTAGCAATGAGATGGTTGTCAAGGAGATGCCAAGGGGCTCATGATAGGAGAGGAACTCCGTGCTCTTAGGGACACAGTGGTCACGTTGGGGACTGGACCAGAAGTCCTCTGGACAACTGGTGCATTCTGTAGAGTCTGACAAAGACAACATGGTTAAAGAAATAGACATGTAGTATCATCCTGAATATAGCCTACTGTACAACATGATGTAAACCTACCAGTCTCATTGCTGATCTCTCCCTCAGAACAAGCAATGCAGTCAAAGCAGCAGACAGGTTCTCCTTTCCTTCTGGCCACACGGGTTCCAGGGGAACAGCTCTCACTGCACACTGAGTGAGGAGGCTACAGGATAGAAACAATTTTCAGTCTAAACCAAATTACATTCACATCATGAGCTCGACAATAGCATTATTTTAGAAAGCTGAAGTGACCTTTTTGGATTCAAAGTTCCAGAAGATTCTGTCTTCATCGAGGATGAGCTCTTCACCCGCGGAGGCTGACTTCTTGTACACGCCTACATTGTGAACCTTTGTGCTTCCGTCGGGGAGCCACGCCCAGTTCATGACATCATAGATCGGTAAAGCGTCACCATTTTCATCAAAAGATACATGATCACCAAATGACGTGGTGAAGTTGATCTTTTCCAGGTAATACACAAGCTAGAAATGGTATTGGGCAAAATTACAAAAAGCAACACCTCCCAGGACATAGCAAGTATCTCCCCAAAGGCTTGTGTGTAACAGTCAGTGTTGGAAAAGTTACTCAAAACCAGTAATATATTTACTTTACATATTACTCCCTGCCAAAAGTAATATCTTTACTTTACATATTACTCCCTGCCAAAAGTGACTAGTTACTTATTACTGTACTTAACTTTTTTTTCCTCACCCCCAGTAATTGCATCCTTTCTCCCTAAAAGTCTGACTTTGCATTTTCAACATTAGCAGTTGTTTTTTTTCTTCTTTTCTGCAGCCTACATTGTAAAATCCTCATTGTTAATTTAACTCTAAAAAGTGTTCTGTACACATGATATGATGGGTCCATTTGGTTCCATTTGTACACTCATTTGAATTAAATTAACAGACTTTTACTGTGTATGAATTCATAACTTACAGACTAAATGAAAACCATTTGACTATGAATTGAATACTAAGGACCTCAATGGAAACGAGACTGCAAGGACTTTTTTGGAAGGACCTTTTAGACAAAGTATTTTAGTATTTAATGTATTTTCTGCCTAATACGATATTCAGAGAGAGAGAGAGAGAGAGAGAGAGAGAGAGAGAGATTCAGAGAGAGAGAGAGAGAGAGACCTACAAGCTTACAGCGCGTCTTCATCGGTTAACAAGTCTCTTATAATAAGCAGACATGGCAACACTGTTTCATCCGGTTTAAGGCCCGCCCTTCCACAGCCGATAATTCACACACAGACAAGTGCGCAACGTTTCCGTATCCGCTCTAGAGTGTAGACTTAGACCCTATACCTCTATGCTTAGACCGGATCAGCAGCCTGCAAAGCAACTCGATCCCATTCCCAACCAGTCTACCATTATATCAATGGACCAAAAACAACACAGGATCAAATAAACACACTCAAGCCCAGAGTACCACCAAGGCTCGTGAAAAAAAAGTTATACTTTTGGAAAAAAGTAAAAGTAATATTATTACTCAAAACGTGAAAGTAATTAGTTACTTTACTAGTTACTGGAAAAAAGTTATAATATTACTTTAAGTATTACTTTAGTTACTTTCCAACACTGGTAACTGTTACTGTTCCAAACACTGATACTGCCAAGCAGTGGTGGAAAAAGTACTAAAATTCTTTACTTAAGTAAAAGTATCAATACTGCAATATAGAAATACCCTGTTTACAAGTAAAAGTCCAGAATTCTAAATGTACTTGAGCTTATAAAAGTATTGGCATCAAAATGTACTTAAAGTACCAAAAGTAAAAGTACAAAAATGTTTGAAAATAGCCGATCTACAAGCTCACAACACGTCGCGATGCGATGTATAAAATAGGGCTAAAGTGGTTAATGTACAGTATGTTTCATAATATCATAATTTATACCTGAAAAGTAACCAGTAACCAAAGTTTTCAAATAATTGTAGTGGAGTAAAAGTACAATATTTGCCTCTGAGATGTAGTGGAGTAGAAGTAAAAGTATTGGAAATTGGAAATACTCAAGTAAATCACAATTACTTCAAAATTTACTTAAGTAAATGTACTTAGTAACTTTCCACCACTGCTGCCAAGCAATTGGTATTACTAAACATCATTATAAGGAGAATTATAAAACCTTCTTCATTCTGCTATGTAATTTTTTCATGCTTTTCTTGCCAATGTCGTATTTATATATTCATTATCTAAATTTCAATCAAACTAGAAACATTAACAGCTTGGTAAACCGTTAATTAACATTACACCTGCCATGGTTGTATTGTCTGCAAACTGGCACAGCTGTGCCCAATGAAAGGCCCTCTTTCTGGCACACACTGCAACATGTCATGGAGGGCGTGGGCCAGAGCGTATACAGCCTTGTACACATTATACTCATCCCTGAGCTTAGACATGTCCAAAAGTATGGTGTCTGCTGTCCCTAGGTCCTCTTGTCCAGTACACAGCCTTCCACCAGCATCCATCCACCCTGACGGAAGGGGACCAAATTTACACTGGAAGGTGTGCTCCCAAAACTGCCTCACCTGGAGAAAAATGACAAAGAATTAAGCATAAAACACCTTGGGAATATTTTCATTTAATTCATTCTATCGTTTCTTTTTCGATTAAGCAAAAAAATATATATAATCAATTATCCACGTGAGCGTTATTTTATACTTTGTCACACAACTGTGTCGTGCAATAATTGATTAGTTAAATTAACTGTTGCACCCCTAGAATATATATATATATATACATATACATATATATATATATATATACATATATATATATATATTGCAGCTTAAAATAACAAATTAAAACCAAAAAGACTCACTATGGTATTGCCATGTCTACTGTCAGGATCAGCGTCGGGGTGTATTTTTGACAAGAAGTCCTTCAGACCTGCTATCTCTCCACGACGGACCGCAATTCCCAGGGTGCCTCTCAGGTACGGCATGAAGTCAGGAGTCTGGAACCTAGTATCTGTGGTCAAGCCCACAGCGGTTATCCACTGCAGGCCTGTCACATTCTGCTTTACCACCTGTTGATTGTATTGAAACAAACAAACAAACAAATTAAAATATATATATATATATACACACACACACACAAGGACGCATTTAGCCGTCATCATTGCAACAATATAATAATTTAAGTTGTAGCAGTGAGATGTGTGAATGGTGTGATGATTTGTTTATTGTGCAGAGAAGTACTGAGTTCAAAGGCAGAAAAAAAGGTTAGAAATGTAATAATTGCTAAGCATTTGAATTGATGAACATAAGAGTATAAGAGTATGATTTTTTTGCACACTTTTTCAAAAATTGCAGATCTACAAGCTCATCGCACGGCACAAAGTGACGCGCTATGAGCTTGTATATCTGCTATTTTTGAATAGCCAAAGTATATAAATATGGCTCAAATCTAAAATGACACAGATGCTTTCCCGGTTTTAATGGGTTAAGTGGATAACCCTAACCTCCACCATGAGATTGTCCATATATCTCCCATATGCAAACACAATGACCACGTAAGCTGTGGATTTCTTCATCACGGCGACGGTCCTCTGGTATTCAGCCGGGTCATGGTCCCAGGGCAGAGCCTCCAGATAGGCCAGACAACCCAGAGCAGACTGGGTCAGGTCAGTCTGGAAGATGCGGGCAGCATCGTGGCCCCAGTCGTTGTCAATAAACAACAGTCCTGCCCAGGTCCACCCGAACCATTTCATGATATGGAGCATGGCTCGCACCTGATTGGATAAAGAATGGAGGCGTATGCGCACTTAGGCTCTATTATTCACATAATATAGTGGTAAATCAGTGAATATCTTAAAGGGATAGTTCACCCCCAAAACATCTTATTTTCTATCAATTACACACCCCATGAAGCCTTGAATTCATGGAGATTTGTTTTTGTTTTTGTCGCATTCCTAAGAATAATTTGATGACCGGCGGAAAGATGCTAATGTCTCCGGTAGGAGACTCAAAGTTGACACTTTGAGTCTCCTACCGGAGCCACCGCCGGTCATTAAATTATTGTCTTAGGAATGCGACAAAAACAAAACAATCTCCATGAATTCAAGTCTCCATGGGGTGTGTAATCAATAGAAAAAACGTCATTTCGGGGGTGAACTATCCCTTTAAAACTATGTCCATTATAATTAACATTAAGTATAAAATGTTTATTCGTTTTGATTTCGTTTTACAGTATATATTGCTTACCCCACCTTTAATTGATCTAATCGATTAATCAATTATAAAGAAAATAGTTACTGGCCTATACACACAGGCAAAATGCGACATGGATTACCTGGAAGGGAACACTTGGAATTGTTCTAAAAAAGGAGGGGAACTGGTTTCGGTCACTCAGACAGGAGCAGGTGGCGTAGTAACTCACCTGCAAAACACATCTGTTATGTAATATACCAAGTTTTGGCTGTGCCACGCTCCACCGCTCAAAGACATTCCCTGGCTCAAAGACATTCCCTGACCCTCTGCTCAAAATAGTAAATAATAATAATAATAATAATAATAATACAAATAAATACATGTCGAAATTAAGCTGTGTTGTATACTAAACACTTAGTGGCAGCCGTTGCTATTTGGAGTATCAGAAACCAACTGTAGCACAACGCACCATTGACAACTTAATAACAGGCAATAACAATTATAGGCTACTTCTGCAGGGTAATCACACAGCCCCCCCTCCTCGCTCTCTCTCTCTCTCTCTCTCTCTCTCTCTCTCTCTCTCTCTCTCTCTCTCTCTCTCTCTCTCTCTCTCTCTCTCTCTCTCTCTCTCTCTCTCTCCAGGTCAACACAGGTTCTTTTCTTCCCCATTTCCTGAAAAGTAAGTACGTTTTGGACAAGGTTTCCATCTCAAAAGCGACGGTATATAAAGGATAATATTGGCAATAGGTAAAAACTGGGGTTGGAGTAGAGGAGACTTACCAAGGGCACTCTGTACAAACCCACTATACTAGAGATGGCAATGGTATTCGTTGAGGTCGAATCACCCACAATGCCGAGCACCGGAGGGGAGCCGACGCAGCTCTCGTCCAACCGAAAGCGCTCGTCCTCTCTCCCGCTGACCAATGACAAGGCAGCGCGGAACGCCACTCCAAGCGTGACACAGTTATCATAGATGCTGTAGCCCAGAGTGACGTTGGGCAGCAGGCTGGGGCTCCTGTTGATCTCTGCGATGGCAAACGCCATGGTCTGAGCCCACCTGAACCCCTGAATGTAAAAACTAAAAAAAAAAACACACCAAATGCTATAGTGCACCAGGGTTGATTTCGTCGACTAAAACTATGACGAAAAATGTTCATCGACTACCTTTTTTCACTGACGAAAACGTAATAAAAACTAAGCTATGATGACTAAAACTATGACAAAAAATATTGACAATTTCGTCAACAAATAAAAACTAGATGAAAATGTTAGTGAGGGACTAGTGGAGAAGAGATCCGGTAGAACTAAGACATGTTATTTTATGTTTGGTTGCGCTCGGGTGTTGCGCTCTGAAAATAGCAGATCTACAAGCTCACAACACGTCGTGCTGCGACGCGTTGTGAGCTTGTAGATCGGCTATTTTCAGTATGCAACCAAGTGTAAAATCAGCCATTACGAAGCCATCAAGGTACCGCCAAAATACATTTTAGTCGACAAAATCAACTGTAGATTTAGTCGACTATAACTAGACAAAAACTAAAACATTTCAGATGACTAAAATATGACCTCAACGAATTGTATTCAAAAGACGATGATTAAAACTAAATCAAAATTTGCTGTCAAAATCAACACCGGGTTGCACAAACTATTGAAAATGTATGCGCAATATACATTTCTCAAACGCAATAAACGTTATCTCATTTCAACAATCAAGGTATAAAGGACGTTTCTGTTTGGATTAGAATAAAATGTTTTAAGGGGAGCAGAGAGAAACTGTATTGCTGGGGGTTTATATTCATTGTCAACAGCAGCTGTAGCCAGGTGCAATGTTTTCACTAAAACCATGTTGTCGGAATGGAAATATACAGTAATCCATTTTTCTTTCCTCTTCTTGTTTTCAGTGTGTGAATACAGTAGGCTTTATATTGTCTGGGTTCTATGTTAGCAGCTAAACACAGGCAGAAAATCATTTAAAATGTATCATTAAGCAAGGTTGTTTGCAGATAAGCATGCACATGTATATCTACATACAGTAAATACATGTATGTGTAGCCAGTATGTACGCTCAGATCAGACAATATATAGATTATAGACCTCTTGTCCATTGTTCTGCGCTCAGAGCCACCTACTGGCCTTTATAGGGCAGAACATCCATCAATACCCCAACTCCTCTATGATGTTACATCTCTGATATCAGCCAGAGAAAAACAATATATTGCTATTTTTATATCAAAAATCAAACTGATTTAAAAATACTTTAATTGACCATCCAAATGGGTTATTAGTTGATATTGCACCCATTGCACATCTGTTCATGAGGTAATAGTATATCCCCAAAAAGCATTTGTTTTGTCACTGCACTTTGTCTTTGTAGGGCTTTGTAGGGCAGTATAGTATCTATCAAAACACGCTCCCCGTTCTGATGTTCGCTACAGTATTCGTGATACTCACCCATAGCAAGTGGGGTCCTGTTGCCTAGAGGTGAAAGATGGCTCAGGGAAAACAGAGTAGTAGTGGATGTCAAACAACCCACCCAAAATAAAGTCGCCGGCCTGGTAAATTCTGTTGAGATTAAACTGTGCCTGGGAATCACAAGAAGAGTTAGACGAGGAAAACAAAAGAGAGAATGAACAGAACAATATCAAGGTCAAGTACAGGTATGAAAGTAGGTGTATGTGTTGTGAAGCCATCACGACTGTCCTCCCCTGTCTAACACCCCCTTTTCCCAAATCCTTTTGTGCAGTTGCTTCATTTTATACCCAGTTCTGTGTCATAGTAGACTGTGCCACCTTATGCCATGATGTAATCTGTCATCCATATGGGCAGAGGCAGAAGTAGGGGGAAGGGCTTAACATACATTAGGATTCAGACCTTTGGACTCAGACCTGAATTATAATGGCAACATAACATAATCACAAAGTCAGCCTTATATCAGATAAGACCTTTAATGATGTTGGGAGAGACATTCAGTCAGGTAGCACAGCAGTTAAGATACAGTAACAGTGCAAGAAAAAAGCACTGCACATGCAGCTACAGCAGGGTAAAAACAGCACCGGCCTGGGCCGCAGCGTGGCGGTCCAGGCACCCTAGGCTGCAATGCCAGCCTGACGGCGTGTCGTGGGTTCGAGTCCCGATCCCGACGACCTTTGCTGCGTGTCACTGACTCCCATCTCTCTCCCCATTTCCTGTCAGTCTACTGTCCTATAAATAAAGGAATAAAAGCCCCAAAAACTCATCTTAAAAAAATAAATAAAAAAGAAGCACCATCAATAATGAAAATATATACAACAGTATATATACTGTGACACTGCCACATAATATGTGAAAGGGTATATTTCCTGTCCATACTTGGTGATAACCAAGGGAATATATTGGTTAAAATTATGGTTGAATATTTAACACCTAAATGTAGTGCACAAATTGTGTTGTTTTGTTTTGTTTTGATGAACACATCCTTTCATTCAGTGTGGCACACGCAGGGTTCATTTCATCGGGGGAGCTTTGGGGGGGAAGCAGCACCTGTAGTAAAAGTTCCAAGAAGTGACTGATCACTGGTAGAAACGTTCAAGGAAGTGAGGTACCAGGAACAGCAATGAAAATTCCAGGAAGTGAGGCTATGGGGGGTTCCATTTTGGGAGTGAGAGAGTGTTTGTTGTGGTTTGACAAAGAGACTCTTTAAAGCCTGCACTGTAATCCAAATCAGAGCTTTAAACCATTGAATATTGTGGCCTGAATAAGGGAAACTTGGTCAAAATTAAGAGGATATTTTGATGATGGATATAATGAACTGATACAGAATAAATTACCAGAGGAATCTCCTGGAGCCTCCTGACATAGAGGTTGGGTGAGAGGAATTACATGTTTCCTTCTTTGCAATACATTGATATTTTCTTTGTGGACTTTGAGGATTACTTGATTTTTGGACAGACAGAAGATTTCTTTATTTATTTTTTGATATTACAGGATTACTTTGGAATATAGTTTGATTGGAAGCATTCATGGAACTTTAAAGGAACATTACGTTTATTTACTGAAGAAGGGACAAAAGATCAGGGTTTGATATGAACCCTGAATCTGTTCATTTTACAAATGGACAGATTTTGGTCTGCAATACAGGGTTTAATTACAGTATATTAAGAATACTACTGCAGGTGCAGGACCTTTTTATGTGATGAATATAATAACTCAGACATACAATTTATGGTCCATTATAACACAACAGCATACACCCTCAAAAGCTTGCATGTAGGACAATTACTGTGCTTACTGTAATGAAGTGTTACAGCCTTTTCGCCTTAAGAACATATCGCAGATTACAGGACGTATGACAGACAGTAGACTTGACTACTGTGATGGTGTCTTTGCAGGTCTCCCTATAAATAAATAAAAATCACACCCTGTGTGAAGTGGGCGGTGTCTTGCTAGCTAATCACAATACTGAATGGAGTCAACCAATGGAGTCAACCAATCATGTACAAATAATAAATACATTTATTGAAACACTCTTTATGATGGAAGAAACCATAACTTTAAAAAAAACAAATTTATGGGTTTTTTTAAAGTTATGGTTTCTTATATAGGGCTATGCACATGTGTCATGTGACACTGGCCAATCACAGTCCTGAATAGACTGTGATTGGCCAATCACGGTGCAGGGTTAGGCGGGGTACTTTTTGGCCAATCACAGCGCAGGATTTGTACAATTTTTGTACAATTTTTTGTACAAATATCCAAACCTCACTTATAGGGGCGGTTTCACCGCCCAAAAACATCAGATCAGGGGCGGCCATAGCTGAGTGGTTAGTGAGCCTAGGGAGCCAGAGGTCCTGGTTGCCCCAGGTACGATTCCAGGCCAGGCCAGCATATGTGTCGATGAAATGAAATTTGTCCCTGAGCAAGACTCTTAACCCCTAATTGCTCACAGGCCCTCATTGGAAACAAGCCCGCAAGGACTTTCATGAACGTCCTGTTAAAAGGAATTATCCTTATGACTGCAGTTGATTCAGAAAGCTGCTGCCGAAGTCCTTACTAATACCAAGAAAGTGGAGCATATCACTCCAGTGCTTTAGGTCTTTACTCTGGCTCCCTGTATGTCCAAATAATAGTTGCTTTTGGTTTATAAAGCAGTGAATGGTTTAGGGCCAAAGGTTATGATCGTATGCTATCATGAACCATCCAGGCCTCTCTGGTCATCCGGGGAGGGTCTGCTTTTTCTGTCCCAGACTTTTCATTATGCCTTCTGAGCTCTGCGGAAGCTAGGGAATTAATATTAATTGAGCCTAACATGTTCAAAATAATTAATAAACGACGGTCGTTCTGCCTATAACTTTGAATTAAAGGTAGGGCAAGTGATATTTCTTTGTTAAAATAAGTGTTATAGCTTTATATTCTGATAGTATTCATTGCTATAGAGTGTTTGTCTCCTTGTCTCTCCAGCTCTTTGGTAAACAGAAAACACATTTCCAGGTCGGGATACCAATGTTATCCAATCAGCAGCGAGAACTAACAGAGGATACAGGATAAACAAGTGAATTATGAAGTGATGACACAAAGAAATGAGCAGACAATACTGAAACTGGAACACTATAAAGCTGATAGTTGATGAATGGGTAGGCCTACTCTCTCTCCTGATTGGCTGAACCCACCTGAAAATGTATTTTCTGTTTATTAAAGAGCTGGTGGAGAGACAGGGACACCCCTTTACTGAACACACACTCTATAGCTATATGATTACTATCAGAATATAGTGCTCACCCAACATGTGAGTATTTTTTACTTTGGCACTGTAAGTATATTTTGATGCCAATACTTTTGTACTTTTAATCAAGTAAATGTTGAATACAGGGCTTTCACTTGTAACAGAGTATGTCTATAAAGTGGTATTGCTCCTTTTACTTAACCCATTAAGACCTGGAATGCATCTGTGTCACTTTAGGTTTCTTTGGCTATTCAAAAATAGCAGATATACAAGCTCATAGCGCGACACCGAGTGCCGCGCTATGAGCTTGTAGATCTGCTATTTTTGAAAAATCGTGAAAATGATTTTCTTATATTTTTTTCCGAAAAACCTTAAAAAATGTTTAGAAGCGGCCTCAGGTCTTAAAAGAAAATCTGATTACTTTTTCCACCACTGATTAAAACAAGGGTGAATGGAGCCGAAAGGCATGTTCAACTCACCAGTGACCAGATGCCAGTCCCTTAGCTGAGACACGTCACCTGACTGCAAGCTCCACAAGCTCCACACACAAACACGTTGCTTTTAATTAACCCAGGCTGTATAGAGACATGTCAACAGGCCATTTAAAAGACACAAGGTTACAAAAAAAAACACACACACACACACGCACACACACACACGCACACACGCACACGCACACACGCACACACACACACGCTTTAATTAGTCCCCAGGCCTAAGAGACATCAACAGGGCATTTAATCACCACAAGTTTGAAAATGAACAGTACACAATAACACTTAAATATCACATGGGTCAGTGCCTTGCTAAATCAGTGGTTCTGATGCAATTGTAGTTGTTGTTGTTTCCTTTAAGGTTTCTTTACTGTTACTATCTTTTTTTTGAGAATGTCAAAAGTGTAAGTTTAATAACCTTGGCGGGTAAAATAATGTAAATTTATGAAAAGACGCCAGAACAACTTACTGTATCGTTAATTTACATCTTATTTTTTATATATCTGTTGCATACAGTAAACCAGTAGTTGTTTTTTTTTACTCAAGGACCCCCATATTGATGTGTATTTGGCCTCAGTCACGTACCCCCATGCGAAAAATATTTAGTGCCAGGCCTAGGGACCCCCGTACAAGATTTGTTTGTTTGTTTTATTAATTTTTTTTCAAGATGTTTTTGAAAATAGCAGATATACAGTGGTTCTCAAAGTTGGGTCCTTGGGGGGCGTTCCAAGGGGTCCCCAGCAAAAGTAGTTAACATAGCATCACAATCATTTTAACCACTTTATGTGGCTATTCAAAAATAGAAGATCTACAAGCTCACATCGTGCCACTTTGTGCCGCGCTGCGGGCTTGTACATTTGCTATTTTTGAGTAATTTTTAAAAATATCTAAAATGTTTGGAACATTTTGAACATTTCTGATTATTTCATTTCTGTACATAATTCTTCTCTTCTGGGGGGTCCCTGTCACAAAACCTTTTCAGCCTTCTCAACTCAAACTTTATTACGGGGCCAGAGCTCAGCTCTGGACCTGTTTTATTATTGTAGGTATTCTTCTGTTTCCGCCACTTTTCGCAGTTCTGGGTGAACCGTGCTGTCGCTTTTTACGAAACTCGGCCATATGGTAGATGGTCATGAAAAACTATCAAGAAATAAATCTCACAATCTTTCGTCAAAAGGTGGCGCTATAGCACTCAATTGAAAATGCCAACTTTGAACAGGTACAACTCATGCCCTGTTTGACCTACAGCCATAAAACTTCAATACACACATGCGTCTACTCATGATGAACAACTTTAACCCTCTGACTTTTGACCTCTGACCTTTAGATCTCCCACCATTTTGAATTATATGAAAAACAGTTAAATCTCCTCCTGGGATTTTTGAGTAATCTGCACGAAACGTTTTACACATGAACTTTGGACCTTTGCCGACAAACAAGCAGCGAGGATTTTCCATAAGTGAAAAAATGAAGCTTTAATGAGCCAATGAATATTGCAGTTTTATGACAATTATTCATCTGCCCCTAACACATACATGCAGACTCACATTTCTTTGAAACTTTGCGATAATGTTGAGGGTCATTCCAAATATTACTGAAACCAATCTTACTCCAAATGGTCAAAGGGGGGCGCTATAGCGATTTTTTGAAAGTGCAAACTTTAAACAGGCAAAAGTCATGCCTCGTTTGGCCGACAGCCATTAAACCTGTTTACACATGTGCCTTGACTCATGAGGAACACATGTATCACGTTGACCAGTAAGCTCCGCCCTTAGATTGTCCGCAATTTTGAGCAGTTTGAAAAACACTTAAACCCAGGATTTTTCAGCTATTTGCGTGAAACTGTATCATCTGTGTGATCTCCTTTTTCACAGGTTCTTGTCTGTTGGTCCAATGGCTTCTCCCTTAAACGTGTGCCTCACAACCTGAAGGTTGCCAGTTCAAGCCTCTCTTAATGCGGACTTCATTAAAGTTGCATTGCACACAACATGATTGTGTCAATTAATACATGTGCAATTGTTAAACTTAACCTGAAATACTTATTTGAGAGGGTATGTTTTTGCAATGTATGACATACTTCATTCTGAAAATAGCCGTTCTACAATCTCAAAACTTTTCAGATAGCAACGTGTTTCTGAGCTTGTAGATCGGCTGCTTTCACTGGTTCACTTTTATCTTCAACAGACAACCTCAGCCTGGACAAAGCTATAGCACTATAGGTAATATTGCAGCCCGTCAATACGAAGGTTGAGGGTTCGATTCCTGTTAATGGCAATAGGTTGACACGTCCAATCAATCCATTCTGCTTCCATCCTTCTCTCTCTTCAATCTATTGTTTCCATGTCTCTCTCTCTTCAATCTATTCCGTTTCCATGTCTCTCTCTCCGCCCTTAGATTGTCCGCAATTTTGAGCAGTTTGAAAAACACTTAAACCCAGGATTTTTCAGTTATTTGCGTGAAATGGTATCATCTGTCTGACCTCCGTTTTCACTGTATCAGGTCTGTTGGTCCAATGGCTTCCCGCTTAAGTGAATGTTTCACAACATCAAGGTTGCCGGTTCAAGCTTCACTTGGTGGAGACTTCATTTAAAGTGCATTGCAAACAACAAGACTGTATTAATGAATACATATGCAATTGATAAAGATAACATTAATTGCTTATCTGAGAAGGTCTGTTTTTGCAATGTATGACATACTTCATTCTGAAAATAGCCGATCTACAATCTCAAACATTTTCAGATAGCAACGTGTTTCTGAGCTTGTAGATCGGCTGCTTTCACTGGTTCAGTTTTATCTTCAACAGACAACCTCAGCCTGGTCAAAGCTATAGCACTATAGGTAGTGTTGCAGCCTGTCAATCCGAAGGTTGAGGGTTCGATTCCTGTTAATGGCAATAGGTTGAGATGTCCAATCAATCTATTCTGCTTCCATTTCTCTCTCTCTTCAATCTATTATGTTTCCATGTCTCTCTCTCTCAATTAATACATGTGCAACTGTTAAAGGTAACATGAAATGCTTCTTGGAGAGAGTATGTTTTTGCAATGTATGACAAACTTCATTGTGAAAATAGCCGATCTACAATCTCACAACTTTTCAGATAGCAACGTTTTGTGAGCTTGTAGATCGGCTACTTTCACTAGTTTTCGTTCCGAGGAGACACAAAAATGCCTTTATTGGTAAATGGTTTTTGAACCAGTGATCTAGAGTAGTTCGGGACACCGAGGCTTGGTTCATAATGAACGGAAATACTTATAAATATCAACAGACACTACCAGTAATTGTGTCAATTAATACATATGCAATTGATAAAGATAACCTGAAATGCTTATTTGAGAGGGTATGAAGTATGTATGACATACTTCATTCTGAAAATAGCCGATCTACAATCTCAAAACCTTTCAGATAGCAACGTTCTTTTTGAGCTTGTAGATCGGCTGCTTTCACTGGTTCACTTTTATCTTCAACAGACAACCTCAGCCTGGACAAAGTCATAGCACTATAGGTTGTGTTGCAGCCTGTCAATTCGAAGGTTGATGGTTCGATTCCTGTTAATGGCAATAGGTTGAGATGTCCAATCAATCCATTCTGCTTCCATCTCTCTCTCTCTTCAATCTATTCCGTTTCTCTCTCTCTCTCTCTCTCTCTCTCTCTCTCTCTCTCTCTCTCTCTCTCTCTCTCTCTCTCTCTCTCTCTCTCTCTCTCTCTCTCTCTCTCTCTCTTATTCACCAGGTCAGGTCTGTTGTTCCAATGGCTTCTCGCTTAAGTGTGTGCCTTAAAACCTCAAGGTTGCCAGTTCAAGCCTCACTTGATGCAGACTTCATTTAAGTTGCATTGCACACAACATGATTGTTGCGAACGCGGAAGGAGGCCTCCGACCAAGTGCAGCTTACTATATCACTGTGTGTGTGTGTCTGTCCCTTATTTATGGTCTTTCCGTGTGTGTTCACGCTCTCATTGGCTCGCGCCCCCATGTGACTCGAAACTCCGTGCTGAAATGCCAGCAGCTGCACTGCCTGTATACAGCCGGCAGAGTGCGGCAGAGTGCACTACTACAGTGTGGTTGAAATATAGCAGCCTCAGTCAATCTGCGTTCGCTTCCAGCGTTCGCGCGTCTTACTTGTGTCAATTAATGCAAGTGCACTTGTTAAAGATAACCTGAAATGCTTATTTGAGAGTATGTCTTTTCAATGTATGACATACTTCATTCTGAAAATAGCCGATCTACAATCTCAAAACTTTTCAGATAGCAACGTGTTTCTGAGCTTGTAGATCGGCTGCTTTCACTGGTTCAATTTTATCTTCAACAGACAACCTCAGCCTAGACAAAGCTATAGCACTATAGGTAGTGTTGCAGCCTGTCAATCCAAAGGTTGAGGGTTCGATTCCTGTTAATGGCAATAGGTTGAGATGTCCAATCAATCCGTTCTGCTTCCATCTCTCTCTTCAGTCTATTATGTTTCCATGTCTCTCTCTCTCTCTTCAATCTATTCCGTTTCCATGTCTCTCTCTCTCTCTCTCTCTTCAATCTATTCAGTTTCCATGTCTCTCTCTCTCTTCAATCTATTCCGTTTCCAAGTCACTCTCTCTCTCTTTCTCTTCAATCTATTCAGTTTCTCTCTCTCTCTCTTTCTCTTCAATCTATTCCGTTTCTCTCTCTCTCTCTCTCTCTCTCTCTCTCTCTCTCTCTCTCTCTCTCTCTCTCTCTCTCTCTCTCTCTCTCTCTCTCTCTCTCTCTCTCTTCAATCTATTCCGATTCTCTCTCTCTCTCTCTTTCTCTTCAATCTATTCAGTTTCTCTCTCTCTCTCTCTCTCTTTCTCTTCAATCTATTCCGTTTCTCTCTCTCTCTCTTTCTCTTCAATCTATTCCGTTTCTCTCTCTCTCTCTCTTTCTCTTCAATCTATTCCGTTTATCTCTCTCTCTCTTCAATCTATTCCGTCTCTCTCTCTCTCTCTTCAATCTATTCCGTCTCTCTCTCTCTCTCTCTCTCTCTCTCTCTCTCTCTCTCTCTCTCTCTCTCTCTCTCTCTCTCTCTCTCTCTCTCTCTCTCTCTCTCTCTCATAATTATGTTCTTTTAGAAAGTGAGCAACAGCAACAGTCCACCTGGCCTATTCCCATGGATTGGATCTACCCACCTCACCTGCTGTCATTCCCTCTCAATCGATAATCACACCTGCCCTCACTCACTCCTCATTAGTCTCTCTCTCTCTTCTCTCTTCTCTCTCTCTCTCTCTCTCTCTCTCTCTCTCTCTCTCTCTCTCTCTCTCTCTCTCTCTCTCTCTCTATTCCCTGGCCCCGCTTATCGCTGCTTGCAGCTATATTTTATATTATTATTCTCCTTGACATGGAAAAAAATGTTTTAGAATATAAGTGAGTGTTGGCCAATATGTCGCATGCTGTTTGTGTGTGTGGGTTATGCAGGAATTAAAGCAACACCCCTGGACTGTAGGTTTTTTTTGGTTTTCAGTTTTAGGCTTACGGTAAAAAATGCCCAAAAAACAATTAAAATGTCCTTCATAAAACCGCTGTCCTAAAATGTTGATGTCCTCACAAGTATCGTAATACAAACCTGTGTGTGTGTGCGTGCGTGCGTGCGTGCATAGTTGCTATACTTGGGCTTCCCCAGGGACAGCTGTCAGACTGCTCTCCGATTGACAGCTTTTTATATATTCAAAATTAAATATTCTACGTTGACATCCGAGTCACATTTGGATGGTCTTTGCAAGGAATTGCAAGTGCCCTTCCCCAAAAATTATTGCCAAAAACCACAAACCGACATCACACCCGCTACCCCTGGGAAGTATTTTTTCTATCGAAAATCCCATAGAGAAATCTTAGATTGCATCATATAAGGACAGGTGTTTGACCTCAGAGTCAGCTGACTCTGAGGAAGGTCGAAAGACCGAAACGTCAGTCTGTTTTACTTTTACCGAAATTAAATAAAAGGCCTAAACTGTCCGTGTTGCTCCAGTGTTCTCTCTTCTACACAGTTAAGTCTGTGTCCGTGTGGTCCATACCAGAGCCATACAAACACACAGTTAAGTCTGTGTCCGTGTAGGGTTGCCAACTTTCAGAAATGGAAATACGGGACACATGCACACGCGCGCAGCGCGCGTGTGCATGTGTGCGCGCGTTTTTGCGTTTTGCGCGGATTTGGTTTTTTTTTTGTTATACTTTATTTCGGTTTTAGGGTTAGGGTTGTTAGGGTTATTTAATTATTTTGGGGGAGCCAGCCCCCCAAACTCCTGAAATGCATAGAAATCTATGAAATCTAAATAAAAAAATCTATGAAATTTATATTAATTATATTGAATTATTATATATTAATTATATCATTTATGTATTTATTAACTGTTAATCCATTATGAAGAATTCCGTTTTCCAGATGAGCATAACAACATTATATGAGTTATTCTTTAAATGGGCACACTATTTAATTATATTGATTAATATATATAAGAGTTATTCTTTAAATGGGCACACTATTTAATTATATTGATTAATATATATTAAATAAATGTTTATTTATTAGACTTTAAAAACTCAACATTAATAAACAATCAACCATATTAGTCTACTGAAATAGCCTAGACTATGCCCACATCAGCAGCCAATATGTAGGCTGCCAGGGCAGGTAAATAGAAATACTGACATCTTGCTAAAAAACACAACCAGATAAATAAGATGTAATATCCCATATAGGCGGGTGCATATATGAAAAAAAAAGCACCTTACCCAAAAAAAATTGGAACAAAAGGTTTCTCAACAGTTTTTTGTAGTATGTGGTGTCCTGAATAACATACTAAAAGTCTACCAAAGTTTGACCACTTTTAAGGTGTTATTTTCAAGATGGCGTCCAAGATGGCCAAAAAAACGTTTAAATAGCTTAATTCCTTCAATATTTATCCTAGACAAGTACTTTTTGTGTCTAACCCCATGTTTTGGGGGCCTGGGAATCCATTGGACTTGTCCAAATTGCAGAGATACAATTAGATAATTTTGAAATCCTATATTTTGTTTGAGACTCTATTAACACCCTCTGAAATGGTCACCCGTTTCAAGTTAACTTAACTAATTATATAATAAATGCCCAACAACTTATATTAATTTTTACTGGAACAAGGCTTTAAGATATCCTTAAAACACAACACAACTAAAAGTCACAATTTGCAGAAGGTGGTGGCAGAGAATATTGTCAAGTTACAATATAGTATCGTTTTCAATATTGCCCAAACTAAATTCATCTTTGACTATACACCCCACCCAAAAACAATTTCTTGCATTTTGAACTAATCTCTCTGCACCCCTCCCCTTACCCACCCCACAGGAACTTCATAACTCCTCCCCTACATGCACGAGAATATTTATTTTTCTCGTGGACAAGCGCAGTGTCATCTTGAAGACACGATTTTGAAAAACATTGAATAGATGTTTATAGAACTTTTTAACACATTAGGAAGGCAATCAGTGTGAGTGTGCAAAGAGGGATGGGGTGGTTATGGAGGTTAGTGTAGAGCTATCAGAACTGGGTGCCTAGACAGAGGGGAGTATGCGGGGTGGGTCTGGTCTAGAGTTTAGTGGGCCTAGGGTTCCCCTCACGTGGGTAGAGGGGAGTATGGGGGTTACTGGATTGCTCCCTGGGCACTTGGAGCACAGAAGAGCAAAGTTAGGAGCCAAGGAGACCCTGAGCTTCTGAGCTGCCCCATGTCCGATGTGCAAAACCTCCAACAGAAATGATACGCCATTTCAACGAAGACAGTTCTGCAAACGATACATGAAAGATAAACTTCTTTGCCAGATCTCACTCCAAGTGGCTTAGGGAGCCTGCGCTCTCCTCATTCTCAGCTCCTACAAAAGCAAATTAGCATTTGGGATGCAAACGATTTCTAAGCCACGACACGCTGGAGGACGGAGTGAGGAGGAGGCAGAAATTAAGGTATTGGAATTTAGCTAATGCGTGAGGCTGAGAGGAGTGTCCCTATGTCGCCTGGCTCACTGGATAGTCCCACTGGTCCCAAGTGGACCTCCACGCTGGCTCCCGAGATAGGCACTCCCAAGATAGGCACTCTTGAGTTAGCATAGGTACTAGCCAGTGGTGGTGGTTGTAAGACCTCCACATGTTGCAAGACTGTGTCAGGCAGACAGTCGTGTCCCTATGTATGCTAGTCCCAAATGGACCTCCTGGCGGGTCTGGCTCCTATGCCCGAGATAGGCGCTTGTGAGTGGGCATAGGTAGTGAGGAGGGTCACCCCCCCCCCCCACCCCCCCATAGTGGTGGTTGTAAGACCTTCACGTGGTGGTGCATGACTGTGTGTCAGGCAGACAAGGGTGTCTATGTCGGACTGGCTCACAGGAGAGTTGGTGGTGGCTGACCATTAATATTCCCAGGGGCCCCCAATGACTTATCATTATGGCTCAGAGCGTCCTCTCCCCTCTCCAGAACAGCTCCAGAACAAAAAATTGGTGTATGACGAAAGCAATGCTTGTTTGTTGGATAGCAGCAGGGGCACAGCCCCTTATGGGCGTGGAGGTCGGTTAGATTGGGATTCTATGGGGAGACTGGAGCCCAGGGCGTCATGGGCTGTCCCCTATACGTACCTTCTTGCTGTTACAATTATCCAGAAAAAAAGATCAAGGTTCAAGCTTATTGCCAGCAGTACCAATCACAAAACAAAGACAAGTGAAATTAATTTTGCACTAAAACCTCACACAACTACTCACAGGAATAAGGAGATGTCTGTGACAAGCAAATCTGAACCTTATCCACGCCACACTCCTCCACCACCCCTGCCTAGACACCCAGTAGAGTACTAGATACATGTTGTGATAGCTCTGTACTGACTTGCACACCCTCTCTAGGTCCACGAGTGTCCATTTTTTTCCTACTGAGTGTAGCGTTGTGAGCTTGTACATCGGCTATTTTCACAATGTTTGCCTCTTTCTTACCAAAAATTTGAGATAATATATATATAGATAATATAGTCTTAAGAGTAATTAAATTGTAACTTTAGAAATGTGCAGATACCCTGTATACACTTATACTGTATGTTGGTTTGTTTACTGTTGAGTGAGAAAACAATGTTGTAAGCTAACCATCTGGGGACCCGGACCCCCCAAAATCATTTGGGGGACCCCCAGTTTGGGAACCAGACACCTTTACAAACAAATTGGTGAAGACATTTCTCGGTAAGGAATTTCTTCCAAGATTTGTGTAATATTCCCAGTCTATCACTTGGCAGCCATGTTTTTACAAATGTCACAGTACCACCCAGTAATAATGAATTTATTCCTTATTGGTATCCAAAGAAATTTTTAAAGCTTCAACAGAATGTGAATTACATGTATAGATGATGAATTCACCAATCCTGGGCATTATGGCATGTAAAAAAGAGAGAAATGTCCAATTACATTGTATTATGCTTATAACCAATTGCTTCAATATTTAATTGTACTTATCATCACTTGACTATAATGTATATATGCTAATTGGATTCCTAGATCACCAAAACATGGGGTTAGGCACCATAATTACTTGTGTAGGGCAAATTAATGAAGGAGTAATTGTCTTTTAAGGAAAATGGTGGCGGCCATCTTGGAAATTTGACATTTCTAATGATCAGATTTCGGTAGACTTTTGATATGTTATTAAGTACACCTGATACTACAATAAACCATTGAGAAACCTTTTGTTAAATTTTTTTTTGGGTCAAACCATATTTGCACCCGCCTAATACCGAATCGATCTCAGGAGATGTTTTAGTCATGAAGAACTGTGACCAGTCCACCGTGCGCGCTGCTGAACCATGTTGTCACAGGCAGCGCAGGGCAGAACGTATCCTAGCAACGTGAAAGCGCTAACTCTCATTGGTCGTGTTATGAGTAATGAGCCAATGAGCTGCTGAGCGCACTCCCAGACAATGGCTTCATAGCCAGCGTTGCCAAGTCTGCTTATTTTCCCGCAATTTCCCTGGAACAAAATTTGGCTTGTTTTTGGCTTATTTTTGTAGGTTCGCCTGGCTCATTTCTCTCACTATACTTGGCAACACTGTCACTGACTGACACCCGCAAGCTCTCAGTCACACAGAGAAGAGACAGAACGGCTGCCCTGTCTCGTTTGTGTGTGTGAGTGTGAGTGAGAAATACTCTCTCATATAAAAATCGCGCCGTCATTCCACGACCCCAAAATACGGAACATAGTGCGTCCCGTAACAGTTCAATACGGAACACGTCTTTTAGTTTCCAAATAAGGAACGATTCCGTATTTTACGGGACGGTTGGCAACCCTATGTCCGTGTGGTCCATACAGGTATGGAGCCATACAAACACACAGTTATGTCTGTGTCCATGTGGTCCATACCAGAGCCATACAAACACAAAGTTAAGTCTGTGTCCGTGTGGTTCATACCAGAGCCATACAAACTCACAGTTAAGTCTGTGTCTGTGTGGTTCATACCAGAGCCATACAAACGTCACATTGCCATGCATTGTGAGCTTGTAGATCTGCTACTTTGTGGCTAATGTTCCCTCCAGAATATGGATGCTGAGGTCCAAGTGGTTTAGTGTCAGGGTCCGTGTTGCTCAGTCCACACTGTGAAGTTAGTTTAGCTTTGGTCAGTCCACACTGTGAAGTTAGTTTAGCTTTGGTCAGTCCACACTGTGAAGTTAGTTTAGTGTTGGGGTCCACACTGTGAAGTTAGTCTAGTGTTGGTCAGTCCAAACTGTGAAGTTAGTTTAGTGTTGGTCAGTCCAAACTGTGAAGTTAGTTTAGCGTTGGTCAGTCCACACTGTGAAGTTAGTTTAGCGTTGGTCAGTCCACACTGTGAAGTTAGTTTAGCGTTGGTCAGTCCACACTGTGAAGTTAGTTTAGCGTTGGTCAGTCCACACTGTGAAGTTAGTTTAGCGTTGGTCAGTCCACACTGTGAAGTTAGTTTAGCGTTGGTCAGTCCACACTGTGAAGTTAGTTTAGCGTTGGTCAGTCCACACTGTGACGTTAGTTTAGCGTTGGTCAGTCCACACTGTGAAGTTAGTTTAGCGTTGGTCAGTCCTCACTGTGAAGTTAGTTTAGCGTTGGTCAGTCCACACTGTGAAGTTAGTTTAGTGTTAGGCTGGGAAAGACCTGGGATGTTGGTTGTTTAGGAAGTTGACAACCGGAAATGATTGAATTTGGCGGAAGTACCGCCCAAGGAAATGACATTGATGCTTTAGAAATCTGTTAACATTCTCCGTGAATGAAACAAGTGTTGTGATTGGTCAAAAAATATCATTTCCGGGGGAAATGGAAATCCTGTCCACTCAGGACTTCCTAGACACTCGCTGCTTTAGAGGTTAGTTTAGTGTTGGTCAGTCCACACTGTGAAGTTAGTTTAGTGTTGGTCAGTCCACACTGTGAAGTTAGTTTAGTGTTGGTCAGTCCACACTGTGAAGTTAGTTTAGCGTTGGTCAGTCCTCGCTGTGAAGTTAGTTTAGCGTTGGTCAGTCCACACTGTGAAGTTAGTTTAGTGTTGGTCAGTCCACACTGAAGTTAGTTTAGTGTTGGGGTCCACACTGTGAAGTTAGTTTAGCGTTGGTCAGTCCACACTGTGAAGTTAGTTTAGCGTAAGAACTGGCAAGACAGTACAAAAACAAAATACTCTGTTAGTTTCCCATACTTTGTGCAAGAACAATAGGTGGCTATCATAACACTAGCTCACTTAAGCTCCAAATGTAAATAATAGAACATTCAAACTGCACTGAAAGTGCTTTTTAACATGGCTTTGACCATCAGTCAGCATTACTGTAATTACTTTACAATGAATTAAGGCAGATGACTTCGACATCATCACTTATTCTAATTAACTTTTTTTTTTGCAGTTGTTTTTAACTCATGAAATACAGTTTTTAACAGCATTGAACGTCTTGCAGAGGGGACATCCTGACATACTGCTGTGGGTCAAGCCTTGAACCTGTAACCTTGGGCTCACTAGGCAGTCACACTATCCATTCACGTACAACTGACTCCTTGGAATCTGTGGTTCTAAAACGTTTTGTGGTCAAGGACCCCCCAAATTGACATGTGATAATAGTTATTGTCCATGACGGAGGCGCGCCGACTCAACAGAGCTTGAGGCCGAGGAGGCGCGCCCTCGCGCCTCCAGGCGTGAGTGCCCTCGCTGACTGGCCGATGCTCTGCTAGTCGAATCAGCGCCGTCCGAGTTGTGAACCGATAGGGACAGAATAGTTCTTTTCATGGATCACCGTGTGTGTGTGTGTGTGTGTGTGTGTGTGTGTGTGTGTGTGTGTGTGTGTGTGTGTGTGTGTGTGTGTGTGTGTGTGTGTGTGTGTGTGTGTGTGTGTGTGTGTGTGTGTGTGTCAGGGAGAAACTAAAACAAAAGCCAGAACACAATAAAAGTATCTTAACATACTGTGTGTGTGTGTGTGTGTGTCTGTCTGTCTGTCTGTCTGTCTGTCTGTCTGTCTGTCTGTCTGTCTGTCTGTCTGTCTGTCTGTCTGTCTGTCTGTCTGTCTCTCTCTCTCTCTCTCTCTCTGGGTTAGTCTCTGGGTTAGTCAGTAGAATCCAATCACAGTGACAACACATAAATGTCTGTGGGGAGGAATCAATTGGCATAATGACTACATTGAGGAGAAAAGGGGGTAAAAAGTATCGTGTCAGTATGGTAAGTTTCTTTCATGTCAGTATCATGTCAGTATGGTCAGTATCATGAGTATGGTAAGTATCATATCAGTATCATGTCAGTATGGTAAGTATCGTGATCAGTATCATGTCAGTATCATGATTGATTCCCAAAAAAAAGGAACAAAATGTGTCCCTTATCATTTGAATATGGGCCACGTCTTTCAGTTTCCAATTAAGGGACAATTCCTTATTTCAAGAGACATTTGGCAACCCTAGCCCCATCAATAATTCAGAAGTTCAACTGTCCATGTTAAAAAAATGCACTCCAGGTGAAACTTAAAACCCGGATTCACAGGTGAGAGTCGCACAGTTTCACCGTTTCACTATGGTGGAGTTTACCGGTGCTTTCCACAGGAAGGGTGAAGTTCTCATCTGTCTCTGAAGGTGTTGGTTGAAACTGGCCCCGGAAACTGATCTACCCCAGGGTAGGTTTAGCAGTTCGTCCACTGATACATTTAATTTGTGTGCGTGTGCGTGCGTGGGTGTGCAAGTACAGTAGAATTTGAGAAATAGACATTGTGAGGACATTGTGTAATTATTCCTGGTCCTCACAAGAGAAATGTCTATTTTTGGTTTTAAAAGATTTTTAGAGTAAGATTTACAATTGGGAAAATATAAATTTAGAGTTAGATTTAGAGGTTGTTGTTGAAGTTACGACTCTCAGCTAAGGGGTCCTTGGCCTGAAAAACATTGTAGACCCCTTGCTCTATAAGAATGATTACTATCATAATATAGAGCTTTAACCTTTTAACAAACAAACAAGACAAAATCCCCAAAACTTTGTTTTAACCAAAAAATATCACTAATTCGATCTTACAGTAACATAAATTCACCACTAGATGGTGCACTATCACATCAGGTTGCTCTGTCTAGTCCAGTGGGGAGTGGTTACATTTTGGGTGTAGGATGCATTTTCACGGTCCCCCGTTCAAATATGATTATTTGGGGGGGGGCAGGCTTGAAAAGTTTGGGAACCCTTGCACTACACTACAGCCACTACAGCCAGCCAGCCTCTGTGTGCTCATGTAAGCTAGGACAGAATAGTTCTTTTCATGGATCACTGTGTGTGTGTGTGTGTGTGTGTGTGTGTGTGTGTGTGTGTGTGTGTGTGTGTGTGTGTGTGTGTGTGTGTGTGTGTGTGTGTGTGTGTGTGTGTGTGTGTGTGTGTGTGTGTGTGTGTGTGTCAGTCAGCTCTTGTCATGTGGTCAGTCGGTGACGCTAGCTGAAGCAGCTGCTAGCCTGATGAAAGACCAGTAGTAGAAGTAGTACAGTCAGTAAAAGTAGCATTACCACAACGTGTAAAAACTCTGTTACAAGCAGAAGTCCTGTGTTAAAACGTTTTACTTGGGTAAAGGCTCAGGAATGTGACAAAAACTAAATCTCAGGGTGTGTAATTGATAGAAAATAAGTGACTTTTTTGGTGAACTACTCCTTTAATGTTATAGACCGTTTACAAACCATGACATGCATTACAGTGAATGAGACATGGCATCATACTTTAAATATGTTCACTAATGGCATCATACTTTAAATATGTTCACTTATGTGTTTTTGCATCATCACCAGCACAGCATCCTGTTTCTCCAGCACAGAATCCAGTTTCTCTGCCCCAGCATCCTGTTTCTCCAACATAGCATCCTGTTTCACCACCACAGCATCCTGTTTCTCCAACATAGCATGTTGATCCTCCAGCCTCACTGTGACATACGTGTGGCTTCATGGGGTGTGCAATTTATAGAAAATATGATTTTTTTTGGGGTGAACTACTCCTTTAACCCATTAAGACCGGCCGGGAGAAGCATCTGTGTAATCTTTTGATTTGAGCTAAAAAGCATTATTTTACACTTTGGCTATTCAAAAATAGCAGATATACAAGCTCTATGAGCTTGTAGATCTGCTATTTTTGAGAAATCACATTTTTTGAGATGGGGGTCCTTGGCCAAATACACATACATCTTGGGGCTCCTTGACATGAAAAAGTTTGAGAACCACTGACATAGTAACATAAGTTTAAAAAAAAAAAAAAAAGTTTTTAGAGGACATTCTAAAAACAGACATTTTGTAGAATCGGCCTCAGTTCTAAATGGATTAAGTACAGTACTTCAACGTACTGAGTTGCTTTCCACCACTGGTTAGCACACAGCTGCTAGCCATCCTCCACGGCCTCGGGTCTGATGAAAGACCGCCTGTCTGTCTGTCAACGCTGGGCTCGGGAACAGAGCATAAAGCCACATGAGTAATTAGCACTGATTTACAATCATCACGCTTCAGGGGAAAATAGATCAATTACTTTAACCACTTGAACCCCAGCACGCCTATTCTTGGGGGGAACATTGGCCAACAAATAGCCGATCTACGCGCTGACAGCGGGTCGCGTTTCGTCTTACGTTGTTTGGCGAAGAGATCTGGTGTGGACGGAAGAGAGCGGTCAACGTATAACGTTCATACAAACTCAAGTCCGGTTCTCTAAAACTAGCGGGTTTAATGACTGTAATTTACCAATTCTGACCGAAAACCACAGAATACCGAAAAGAAAGGATTTGATGTAAAAACATGTTTAATGCGAATCAAAGTAGTCTCTCAGTCATTGCATTGCATTTGATTCCACTGGATATTATGTACATAATTAATGTAAGGTGACAGACATATTTTGAGGTTGAGAACATTGAAACTTCCTGGAATGGAGCTTTGAACGCCGCCGATGGCGCCGATGAGCAAAACCACATCGCCAATCAAACACAAAAGCTTACACGGAAGGAAACATTCTCTGCTTTTACAACATATATATCACCATTCTCTTTTCTGTTGAAATATATACAAGTATTGATCACATAATGTATTCTCTGAAATAAAACCACAATCCACACTTCCACACAGCTCTGTAAAACAAATAACAAACGCGCTGACGTCTTTAGGTTTTTCTTCATTAAGTACGGCATATTAAAAACATAAGAGAACAAAGAACCCACTTATAATATAGCTTAACAAATGCATAGCATTTCTTCTTAAAAAAACAAACTGCACCTCTGCGGTGCAATGAGAACAAAGTCTAGACAAAGGATAAACAAGCTTCATACTCCAAAGTAGATAGCCTATAAGTCTCATTTCTATACAATTAGCTTCTCCACAAACTAGAGCAACGATTTCCAACCTGAGGGACGGGGCCCACTGGTGGGCAGTGAGGATATTGCAAGTGGGCCCCCAAATAATTGGAAAAACACTAAGGGCCCTATTTTCGCCGGTGCCTTACCCATTATCCCTCAACTTCTTTGCCATTTTGAACTATTTTGTATCTACATCGACACGTTGTGAGCTTGTAGATTGGCTATTTGAAAATGTTTTTAAAAATAGTACAAAATGGCAAAGAAGTTTAGGGATAATGGGTAAGGCACTGGCGAAAATAGGGCCCTAAGACTAACATTAATATCTTAAGAACATTAAGAGTTAAAAAGAAATGTCACTGTATTTTTTTTTTCTTTAAAACCTTGAATGAGTCTTAATTGTGATAGCCTACCAGATAAATAGGAACTTAAACTTTACTATATTAGTTTTTATTGATCCAAGCCGGAACGCATTAAAATAAACACGCTCCGACACCCATCTGACCACTTAACACGTGGGTGGGCCAAAAAAAAAACACTTTAGAGATTTCCAAGTGGGCCCTGATCCAGATGAGGTTGGGAACCGCTGAACTAGAGAAAAGAGGGACTTCCAACAGAAAGGCAGATGGCTGCTGCTGTCATGTGATACCTGGCTGAAATGGCAACTGGAGTCATTAAATTATATTTCACATTTTTGACCCCATTCAGAAAAATGCAAAAATATACAAAAATGTCCCATATTTGTGTGTATATATATATAGTATTTATTGAGAACTAATTTGAGAACTAATGTTTAAATGTGTGAATGTTCATTATTCCGTGTGAATTATTGTTATTATGCTGTACGTGCATTTTTATTTTATATACTGCAGGTGTCTAGCCCTGACCCTGATCAAATGGAAGGTAACTAACAACAGCATTGAGATACAGCCACATGTTCCAGACATCATAAAATAACTTTCCAGTTCATAATTCTTTCTTTCTTTCTTTCTTTCTTTCTTTCTTTCTTTCTTTCTTTCTTTCTTTCTTTCCTTCTTTCTTTTCCAGTCTAAGGTCCAGTTTCATACAGAAATCCCCACCATTGTCTGCTATCATCCAGGGGGTTTCCATCAGCAAGCCTTCAGCGTTTCTCTGGCCAATAAGAAGGTGTCTCAGGCAAGCCTGGCTGACTAGAGTGTGTTTTGTTCATGGAGAGGTACAGTATATGGCAGTGGTTCTCAACCCGTGGGCTGGGGCCCACTCGTGGGCCGGGAGGTCATTGCAAGTGTTGTTCCATTCTGGGTTACTTCTCCCTTCAGTCTCTGACAAAATGTTTTATGACAATAGGAATGGTAGGACAGTGGGATTTGTATTTGTATTAATATTGTTTTTCACTGTTTATGTTTCGTGCCTGAAGAAGGTCATCAGTGACCAAAACGTTGCTTCTTCTTTAAATAAATCTGCTGCTGTACCGTGCAGTTCGGCAGTGTATTCTTTTTTATTATTGTTATTAATCTTTTTTTTTTAAATGGGGTAAAATGTCCAAAACCTAATTTTGGGGGCAGTGGTGACCTAAAGGTTAGAGGAGCGCGTTTGTAACCGAAAGGTTCCTGGTTCGATTCCCCCGGACCGGCAGAAAGAATCTGGGTGGGGAAGTGAATAGCCACCATTGAAGTGTCCTTGAGCAAGGCACTGAACCTTCCTTGCCTTGTATGTCCAAAACCGTTTCTTTTTTATTATTATTTTAAAAACATTTTAAAATAAGTGAAAATAGTCGATCTGCAAGCTCGACGCGTTGTGAGCTTGTGTGCCGCTCTTGTATGATCAAGTAGGTCATTCATTTACGGAAAAAGGAAAAAGAAAGAAAGAAAAAAAAATGAAATATGAAGATACAAGGTTTCTTCTGCCTGACAGCAACGTTATGTAATGATCACTATGCTGGAAAGCAGCAGGGTGAAAAGCCATTGGTCCGTTGTTATCTTCAAAGGAAGAAAAGTCGAGGGTGAAAGTCTCCTTTCGAAAACAAATACTAATAACAGCCATGTTTGTCTTTCTCACTTCCCTCTGGGCCACTCGTCCATCACTTCCTGGACAGGTAGTGTCCCGGCCTGCGAGGAGGAATTGTGGGTAATGGAGTCCCCCGTCGTTGTTGCCAGGCTACTCTGGAACAACGGAGCCGTCTCGTTGGCCTGCTCCTGGACGGGACTGCCGAAGGCGTCCTCCAGCCCCGCCCCCTCGCCGCCGCTGCCCAGCGACGTCTGGCTGACGTAGACCACGATGACGTCACCGCTGAAGTTCATCACCTGACCACTGGAGATGAAGGTGGTGTTGTTGTTACCTCGCACCTGACCTGAGAGAAAAAAGAGAGAGAGAGAGAGAGAGAGAGAGACACACAGAGAGAGGAGAGAGAGAGAGAGAGAGAGAGAGAGAGAGAGAGAGAGAGAGAGAGAGAGAGAGAGAGAGAGAGAGAGAGAGAGAGAGAGAGAGAGAGAGAGAGAGAGAGAGAGAGCAGAAAGAGAGAGCAGAAAGAGAGAGGGACAAATTGTTTATTTATAGGTCACATTCACACAATATGCAAACAAGACTAAATTATGATTATATCTTCAAGATCACTATTATTTTCAAACAAAAACTAAACTAAATGGGGGGAAAAAACCTCACAATACCTCCCGACTCGCAAAAAAACCTATAGTGAAAATACGCAAATTGAAGCTATAGGTTTGAAACGAGTCAGTTTATAATACATTTTATGATTGTAAGAATAGAACATGTTGTGAGCTTGTAGATGTGCTTATTTTCATCACTTTTGTGTGACACTCTTGTATGACAAAGTAGGGCATTCATTCATGAAAAAAACAGTTGAAATATGGGGGATAGGAGGTTTCTGCCTGACAGCAATAACAATATGTTATAAATAACATGTCTCATGTTAATTTAACTCTGAGAGTGTAAAAAACACGTCACCCTATTGCGAAATGTGCGGAAAGCCCAGACATATATATAAATAACACACACACACAGGGGAGCTTCCCCTATACATGACGTAGAGGTGCGGGCGGGGGTCTACATAGTGGCTGGCCTCAGATGACCAATAGAAAGTGGGTGTAATGACGGTGTGGTGCGACCACGCAGAAGCCATGACGGTAGTTTCTCTAGCGTCGGCGACCGCGCATCCTTCAGCCTCAGTTGTTTCAGGGTGACCGGCACTCTTTTTAGCGTGAGAACGTTCAAATCTCTCCGAGTTTGCCATTCGTACGGTCTAACGAAGTGATTCTCGAAACGTTTTAATATCAAAGACCCCAAAATGTAGTATGTATTTTGGCTGTGGATCCCCCCCATCTGAAGTAGGTAGTGTAGAAATTGATTGTTTTATTTATTATTGTACTGTTTACCTGTATGTATTTTGTTGCAGTGTTGTTTGTCTCAGACCAAGGACCACAATGAAAACAAGTCGCAAGACTTTTCTGTGTCTGTATCCTTGACGTTTCTATGATAAACATGATGTAATATGTGTTTTTCTCCTGTATAACGTCTAATAAAATCAAATCAAATCAAATCAAAAAGAGTTTGTGCCAGGAACCCCCGGAAGAGAAATGGCAGATTTCTCAAAAATAGCATGTACAAGCTCACAGCGCATCATGAAGTGACGCACTGTGGGCAGGGGTTGTCAAACTTTGTTTTTATACCAGGATGCTATTGTATGGCACCCCACAATTGATTTATAGTGCAATTTCAATGTCATAATAATGACCCAAACTAGTGAAAATAGTCAAATATTTTCTTTTCTTTTATAGCTGATCTACTGTACATAGTGACGTATTGTGAGCTTGTAAATCAGCGAATTTCAAATAGCCGAAGTACAGTAGCCTATAGAATAGGGTTTAATTGGCTAATGTATATTTCATAATAACGGAGGAGGGGAAAAAGAGCCCTGGGGGATGGACCCCGGTGGTTAAGGTTTAAGTGGTTAAATTGATGTTGGCTATGCCATACATTTTCCCATCAGGTGCTGCTGAGTTGTTATGTGTGTGTGTGTGTGTGTGTGTGTGTGTGTGTGTGTGTGTGTGTGTGTGTGTGTGTGTGTGTGTCTGTGTGTGTGTGTGTGTGTGTGTGCGCGCGTGTGCGTGCGTGCGTGCATGCGTGCGTTCCCACACATTTGGCTGATTCCTATTTAGACCAGTCTGCTGTCTGCCTCTCCAGTCGTCCAAGCAAGCCCTCACTGACTCACCACTCATGTGTCATTTATTCACACACACACACACACACACGCACGCACGCACGCACGCACACGAGCACGCATGCACGCACACACACACACACGCATGCATGCAGTGCACGCACACATACAGTACATACATACAGAAACTAAAGGTATGAATACAAATGCTTTACACTTTAGAAGAATCCATATGTACACGCATGTACATACACAATACATGTGCATGCATGTGCAAGCCCAGGGTTTTGCACGCACGAAACGCACGCGTACACACACACACACACACACACACACACACACACACACACACAGTACCAGGCTCCCAGTATCTGAGAGCCTTTCCGAGAACAGCAGTCTGAGAATGTTAGCATGAAAACATGTCATTTCACCACAACTTTCAAAACAAGGCTGAATGGAATCCGCCTGGATTCTTCCGTTCATCTCTTTGTTAACACCAAGCCGATCTGCTCTTTTTTTCTCCTCTTTTCTTTTTAACCAGACTGCCCAAAACGGGCCCAAGGGTTTTCCAGCTAAATGTAGGATTCACCTCAAAAATCTGAGTGCAAAATGTCCTCAGCTAGCGGTTAGCATTGAGGAGCAGTGGTGGGGAATACTGTAAGTACACAGATTAGTATTAAAAAAAAAAGTAAGTAAATAAAAAGTAATACCACAATGTAGAAATACAAAAATAAAACATTTTACTTGACTAAAAGTACAAAAGTAATGGTAGTGGTTAGCAGCTCATAGCTCATGTTCCCCGGGAACAGAGAAAGTTTCCATCCACACTGCCAGCTTCACAAAGTCCTATCCAATGAGTTCTGAATGCAGGAAGAACCAATAACAATATATCTTCACTGTCGGGTGGAAACCTCATCTCCAAAACAAATCTCCAGGAAATGGAAAAAATAACCTCTGATCAAATGGGTCCAATGCAGTATGTACTCAAGTACTGTACTTTGTACTTTTCCAATACTTCTACTTCTGCTCCACTACATCTTAGAGGCAAATATAATACTTTTACTCCTCTACAATTATTTGAACATTTTAGTTACTAGTTACTTTGTAGATTTTGATTATTATTACAAAACATAGGCTAGATTAACCACTTCAGCCCTAAATACATTTTGGCCATTTGAAAATAGCTGATCTACAAGCTCACAATGCGTAGCGATGCGACACATTGTAATCTTGTAGATCTGCTATTTTTGAAAGATTCTTATACATTTGAAAACTTGAAATGGGACATTCTGTATGATGAGCACTTTTACTTTTGGTACTTTAAGTACATTTTGAGGCCAATACTTTTGTACCTTTACTCAAGTACATTTTGAATTCCTGACTTTTACTTGTAAGAGAGTATTTCTACATTGCAGTATTAATACTTTTACTTAAGTTTTTCCACCACAGCTTTTCACTGGTTCAATATAAAACCCACAGACACACTTAAACACTTTCACTGTCTTTTAGAAATAGCATAAATAACCAATCTACAACTTGTAGATCTGCTATTTTTGCTACTTTTGAGTGACACTGCAGTATGACGAAGTAGGCTATTAATTTACGGAGGAAAAAACGTGGAGATACACGTTTTTTTGCCAATCGGCAACGATAGCTGCCATCTTTTCAATTACTCTCTTGAACACTCTTCCAACAATCAAGCCTTTATATCATTAATCTCTATACTTGTTCTATTGTTTGTATTTGCCTGTGTTTAATTCTTCCTTATTCCGTCTCTCATTTCATGTTTGGATCTTTTTTTTACTTACTGGCTCTTGCATAATATATGATTTGTTTTGTGTAAAGCATTTCATTACTAAAAGTGCTGTTCAAGTGACATCTGTTAACATGATTTATTAGATTGAGGCAGAGGATCTTAAACTTCTTTTTTCTATCATGGGACTCATATTAGAGAAATGCAGCCTCACGCAGAGAGCACATCTCATTGCAGCTGCAATTCAGGAATTTATTTTTAACCAGTGTGTTGGTTTAGTTAACTGCCCCCTATGTGTTTGTTTTATGCACCTTAAGTCTAATCATGCACATACCTGCGAAACATGTGATCGTACCAATGTATTACTGTACCACTTTCGCACTTCATTGTCTCCGCCAGGCCGGCCGGAGACTACGTTTTCGCTCATGTCCGTCCGTCCGTCTATGTGCTCGTGTGAACAGCTAATCTCCGGCACCGTTGGACCGATCGGCGTGAAACGGCTTTCAGAACGGCTTCATGGCCGCGCTATATCAGGCTGCTTCACATATTATTTGGCCTATAACCGTAGGTCATACTGTGTTTTTTTGACACAACTTCCCATATGCTGTAGGCCCCGGCCATTTGTGCCAGACTAGATTTTCTGTAAAGAGCCAGTGTTTACATTGTGGTGGGAAAAAATATGCAGGGTCAGCACTAGCCCTGGTCCAGAGCGTTAGTGAGTTCTCTCTAATCAGATCTGGAGGATTTGAACTTACCATTGACCAGATCTGTAGAGGGCACTGTGGAGTAAATAAAAAAAATTTCCGTCTCGCAGACATATTTTATTTTCTGACCAAAAAGTGTATTTTACAGAGTAGGTGGGGTGCTAAGAGGCTTCCCACCTCCGAGAATAGACTTTCAACAACACAAAACAGCCTTTGTTTCGGTGAGTAGCAAAGTGGTTTTGTTTATTTTCACTACTGTTGGAGCCCTCGCAGAGCAGTGGAATTCCTTGTACATGCGCAGAGCCCAGCGCCTGGCAGGGCATTAGAGAGAACTCACTAACGCTCTGGACCAGGGCTACAGTAGGTCAGCAACAGTATATCCTGGGTCAGAGCATTAAGGAGGGGAAGTTGAACAGGATTAGATCAAAAAGGAGGGGACTGTCCCATGCCGAAGCATATAGCCTACAGAGATTCGAGGGGAGAATTATATGTGTGGCAGTCAGTGGTGGAAAAAGTACTAAAATGTTTTACTTAAGTAAAAGTACCAATACTGCAATGTAGAAATGGTCTGTTACAGGTAAAAAGTCCGGAATTCAAAATGTACAAAAGTACTGGTATCAAAATGTACTTAAAGTACCAAAAGTAAAAGTACTCGTTATGCAGAAGGTCCCATTTCACAAGTTTTCAGATGTATAAAAATCCTTTGAACATAGCAGATCTACAAGCTCGCAACGCATCGCGATGCGACGCGTTGTGAGCTTGTAGATCGGCTATTTTCAAATTGCCTAAGTTTATATAGGACTGAAGAGTTTTTTTAATAATAATGAAAATCTACAAAGTAACTAGTAACTAAAGTTTTCAAATAATTGTGGTGGCGTAAAAGTACAATATTTAGATCTGATAAGTAGTGGAGTAGAAGTAAAAGTATTGCAAATCGGAAATACTCCAGTAAAGTAAAAGTACCTCAAAACTGTACTTAAGTACAGTACTTGAGTAGATGTACTTAGTTACTTTCCACCACTGGTGGCAGTACAGCAGGAAGCACCAGGAAAACAGTAAATTACAGCTGATACAAATATCCGCGTGGACAAGAAACGATTTCTAGCATTCATTGCACGGGTCATTAATTGTGCTCTTGAAATACAAGGGATGTCTGAAAGAATCAAGATGGTGATGTTTTGACTCGTGGAAGCAGGATGTAATTGGGTCGATTGAGAAAATGTGGCAAGACTGTGCTCAGAAATACACATGGATCCTTTGTTTGTTGTTGCTCCTGTAGAGTGTTGCTCCTGTAGAGTGTTGCTCCTGTAGTGTGTTGCTCCTGTAGTGTGATGCTCACTGTACCCTAGCTCAGAAATATCATATTTGGGTTTCAGAAGGGTTCAGGAGGGTTCAGAACCCCAGCTCTTCTGAACCCTCTGCCCCTCAGGCCCCCTTAACCCATTCAATCCAGGAACGCCTTTTAGATGTATTCAAAAATAGCAGGTCTACAAGCTCATAGCACGTCACTTTGAATATATATTTATTAAAGCGAACATTTTTAACTCCCTTAGCATGAAAACATGTCCCTGGAACAAAATATTTTGAGATGGGGGTCCGCGGCCAAATACATATAATTTTGGGGGTCCTTAACATGAACAAGTTGGAGCGCCATAGCCTGGTAAAGCCCCTCCCTCCGGAAAATCTAATTTCCATTTGATTTCAGGAAGGAGTCTGGCATGAAGGCTTGTTTGGCTTTTTGTCGTCGTCCAGGGGCGGGCAGTGACACGCATGTATCCGAATAAGGCAACCTATTTTGGGCATGGCCGTCTCAAAAGTCCTGTTGCGTCACATTAGTCTGGAGGTGGTAAAAATGCACTGCTGAAGGGGAACACTGCTGATTGGCTGAAGGGTTGTCAGTCAACGGTATTACTCCCGCCCAACTCCAGCCCACAGCAGAGTCCTGCACGGGTCCAATTTTGAGAACCCGCGCCCGCCCCGCCCGTCAATACTCAGATCCGTGGACCGACCCGTCACCCGTGATTATTTCAAAATATGAACCAGACCCGCCCGTCAAATAAACGACCCGTTGTCCGCCCGTTTACCCGTGTAAAATGTAAATCCTATTGAGAAGTGTGTCGAAAAAGATAGCAGCCTTCAACAACAGCGCTACATTCAGTGGTCAGGTTTGTACAGAAATCAAGTGAAGACGGAGGAGCGAGCTTAAGACACGCGCGCGAACGCGCATCTACGCAGCACACATGTGTCGTTGTTTACGTCATCTCAGACGGTTTTAATTTGAAGGTTTAACAGGATGTTCAATGTGTTTTTGTGAGTTAAGATAACTGACCAGCAAGCTCCATGCCGTTGTGCTGTGTTAAGTTACACAAGTGACGTTGTTTGGGCAGAAACAGTGCTCTCTGATTTTCACAATAAAATGATACCCGCCCGCGATTAGTTCAGTACCGCCCGTACAAATTTCACCCGTTTTCACCCGTCAAACGCGGGTACCCGTCGGGTATCCGCGGGTACCCGGCCCGTTGCAGGACTCTGGCCCACAGCCAAATTGCCGAATGGGTGATCTTGCCAGACTCACTCCTGAAATAAATTACAAATGAGATTCCCGGAGGGAGGGTTTACCAGGCTAGGAGCAACATTTGTTAGGATTTAGAAAACCTTTTTTTGATATGTATTTGGCCGCGGACCATCACCTCAAAATATTTTGTTCCAGGGACCCCCCCAGAAGCAAACATTTGAGTAAAAAAAAAGCGTTTAAAAAAACTATATATATATTCAAAGATTTGCACAAACCTTCACGATTTTTCAAAAAATAGCAGATCTACAAGCTCATATGAGCTTGTAGATCTGCTAATAGCCAAATAAATCTTAAAGTGACACAAATGCGTTCCCGGTCTTACTGGATTAAACTGATTACAAAGCACTGATTTTTCCCCCACGCGCCACAGACTCAAGATGAACATGACAACTATGGTAATTACTTAGCCTTATCAGATCTGCATGCAGAGTGAAGATCTTACAACATTTGATCCAACCATAAGTTCACAGTCTCTGCTTTTCAAGTTCTGTATCTCTTAACCACTGGACCACCATGGTTCCTATACTAAATCAGTTCTCTTGCACGCTCTTCAGTGAAAAATTAGAGCCAGGCACTATAACTTCTGACTCACTCTTCCTCATTCTGACCCACAAGGGTTCAGAAGGGGCCAGAGGGGTTTCAGAAGGGGTCAGAAATATAATATATGGGGTTCAGAAGGGCTCAGAACCCAAGCTCTTCTGCACCCTCGACCCCTCAGACCCGCTTAATCCATTCAACGCATCTGTGTCATTTTAGATTTTAGTCATATTTATTTTATACTTTGGCTATTAAAAAAAAAAAAAACATTTTGTGCAAATCTTTTAATATATATATTTTTTTTAAACAACATTTGTAACTCAAATCTTTGATTTGGGGGGGGGGGGGTCCCTGGAACAACATATTTTGATGGTTGTCGGTGGCTAAAAACATAATTTTGGGGGTCCTTGACATGAAAAGGTTTTGTTCCAGGGACCCAAGTTTTTTCAAAAATAGCAGATCTACAAGCTCAAGCTCAGCACGGCACGAAGTGACGCGCTATGAGCTTGTAGATCTGCTATTTTTGAACAACCCAAAATATAAAATAATGGCTATAACAAAAAATCTAAAATGACACAGATGCTGTTCCCGGATTGAATGGGTTAACCCTCAAAGCAATGACGGTTCCCCTATACACCACAGACAAGTGGTGGATAAATGCAACAATTATGGTAATGACTTAGCCTTATCGGATGTACATGCAGAGTGAAGGTCTTACAAAAGGCAGATTTGAACCAACTACCTTCATTTATCTCAATTTAAATAACTTTTAAGAAATAGTGAAAAGAGCAGATCAACAAGCTCACAACGATTTGACGCATTGTGTTATACTAAACAATGAAGTAACTTTTGCATGTGGGAGTGAGCAATGCAATGATCAGGAACATTTGCGATGCTTTTAAAATGTTTGACTACAGACAAGCTGCCATGAGCTTTGAAGATCTGCTATTTTCTAAAAATGTGAAAATCTAAATTTAAATGTAGGAATTAAAAAAACTTGTAGAGTGGCTATTAAAAAAAAGGGAAAAGAAAGAAAGAATCTTTGAATAGTTTTGAAAACGTTGCCCGGAAGGGGGTTCCTTCCTGTGATGTCACAAAACGTTTTCAGATGGCCAATACATAATCAATTTGGGGGTCCTTGACATAAAAAAAACTTTGAGAAACACATCATTTTATGTGTTTCTCAAACACATAAGATGATTTTAATTAGTTTTAATTTTAACTGTTTTAATTAGTGGTCTGTTTCGTGAGATGTAAATGAAGGAGCTGTTAAAGCTTTTTATTGGAGAGGTGAAACCTACTGCTCCCCACTGGACATTTATAAACAGCCACGAGCGGGAAGTCAGCTTTAACGACCTGTCATTACTGCACTGACTGATGGGAAATGCTGTTTATTTACTAGGAGGAGAGGCTGTAATTAAAGAACAGTCACCAGTGAGAGTCTGTGCATGTGTGTGTGTGTGCGCGTGTGTGCGTGTGTGTGCGTGTGTGTGTGTGTGCGCGTGCGTGCGCGTGTACGTGCTTCTGGTGGATTATAAGAGTTACTCAATGAGCATCTTGCTTCAATAAGAGGCTGTGGTCACTTTACGCAACCATATGGAACTCTGGGTAAACAGGAGCATTGTGGATGGCACAGTTCACACTGACACACACATACATACATACACAAACACGCACACACGTACGCACGCACGTGTGCACACACACACACACGCGCGTACACACACAAGAGCACGCACGCATGCACGCACACATCGACTGGTTCATCAAACCATGTGTACACACAGACATCTTATTCCCGCTCTGTGTGTGGGCTTCAAAACTCCGACTGACCAATATGACTTCATTAAAAACATACTTCCTGATGGAGACCATTGGTTGAGCTATTCTTAAGACAAAGCCGAATGATCTGTGATGATGATCAGACAAACCCTGCAAATATGACCACCGTTTCATCTGGATATGGTACTAGCCTTTAAAAAACAAAAGTTTTCATTTTTTTTTACAATGACCCTTTATATGCTGAAAGCAGATGGCTCCTGTTGTTTCCAATGAGAGCTTCCTTCATTAGCAAGCAACAATGCATGTCAGATGTGTTAACCCATTCAATCCGGGAACACATAGCCCTATACTGTGTCATTGTAAATTTTTAGCTATTATTTTATGTTTTAGGCTATTCAAAAATAGCAGATATACAAGCTCATAGCGTGGCACTCGCTACGAGCTTGTAGATCTGCTATGTTTTTGAAAAATCATGATTTTTTTAAAGCGAACATTTTCAACTCAAATCTTTGCTTCTGGGGGGGATTCTATAGTCTTCTTTTTTTTTTAATACTACTATATATTCAAAGATTTGCACACATTTTCACGATTTTCTTTTTCAAAAATCTACAAGCTCATAGCGCTATGAGCTTGTATATCTGCTATTTTTGAATAGCCAAAGACATCTAAACACAGATGCGTTCCCGGTCCTAATGGATTAAAACAACCTCCTGGTTCATTCTGCACAGCATACAGGCTCCTCTGGAACATTCATATTCCATGGTTAGAGGACTGCCGGGAGCTGACCGGATAGTGTGTCAACCACATAATCGCAATGTCGGTTTGATTCTGGCCGGAGAGAGACCTGCTGTGTTGCATTTCCTTACCACTCTCTCTGCCAGAAATCCTCTTTAACCACATGAACCCTTTTTAAATTGTAATTTTTTTTGCAAAATTTGCCAAGCTTCGAGGTCACAACGTGGCGCATCACGACACTTTGTGAGCTTGTAGATCGGCTACAGTGTTTCCCCTACCATTGACTTGGGAGAGGGGGAGGTGCCAACCTATATATATATATCGGCTAATATAGGTCGGTTATTTGAAAATAGCCGATCTACAAGCTCTGCTATTTAAAACAAAATCTCGGAAAAAAAAACAATATTGTGGATAAAAAAATAATAATAATTGCAACGTCAATCTTGTAAGGGCTCAACATATTTTAAGATGGAGTCCGTGGCCAAATACATATTAATTTGGGGGTCCTTGACATAATAAAGTTTGAGAACCACTGTTATATTATATAGGCCTTAAGTGGTTTAAAAACAGTAACACATACCTGAGGTGAGAGCTGGCTCAACCAGCTGGCTCTGGAGGCTCTCCGGGGGACACTCCAGCTCCGAATCGCCGGAGGAGAGCTTGTTTCCCGGGCCGTCCCTCCAGGAAAGTCCCAGGTCCTCCTGCCGGTCCTCGCCGCAGGCCTCCTGGTAGAGGTCACCCACGGACGAGGAGGTCAGCGAGGGGTTAAACCAGGACACCGTGGAGGTCATGGTGGGCGTGGTCTCCGCCGTCGAGGCGGAGTCCAGGCTCGTCAGTCCCTTTGACTCCTCCCCCTTCACCGGAAGATGCACTTTGACCTCCGGGCCGGCCTGGGACAAGGGCACGCAGAGTTCACGGGACGGGCTGGAGGGAGCAGGGTTATTATAGTTTAGCTTTCGTTTTTATTTAGTTTTGACTTTTTGTTTCCAATGTCAGTCAATTCGTTTTTTAAAGCCGGTTTGCCATGATTGGGGACTGCCCGGAGCTGACAGGGAAGTCAGGCCCTGTGACATCCCTGACATCCCTGACATCCCTGTCACAAGGCCAGGTCACAGGGCCCGACATCCCTGTCACAGGGCCTGACATGATCATCCCTGTCACAGGACTTGACAGCCCTGTCACAGGGCCTGACATGATCCCACTAAAAACAGGCACTAAAAACAGAAAATTAAGGACATTATCTCTGTGATTTTAGTCAGTTTTGTAAACACACAAAACACACATTTTAGTTTTCTTTATTTCGTTCCAGTTAACTTCAGTATAATCACCTTGGCGGTGAGAGGGAGCGTAAAGACGGGTCATCACCCGCCTCGCTCTCGGACGAGCTCGCCTTCGATGCGCGCTCGTCCCTCCTCTCGCTCGCCCCCGAGTTCCCGTCGCCAATGCACCCGTCCCGCTCTCCCTCCGGCCCCCCGCACATGCAGGGTCCCGGGACGCCCGGCCCCACCGCCTGGCTGCAGTCCTCGTTCTCCCCGACCTCCAGCGGCTGGCGGACCGGCGTGACGCACACGCACGACCCCGCCCACAGTGGCGAGGCGCAGGCCGCCTCCTCCTCCTCCTCTTCCTCCTCCTCTTCCTCCGTCACCTCCTCCGGCTCGCCCGATCCCTCGCTCCCGTCCTCCGTGCAGGCCTGTCACAATGATCACATGATCGCCTGATTGAAATTATTTGAGATGAATTATCGCATTGTTGAAAAACCTTCTTTTATTTGAAAAAAAAATCCGAAATATCAGATCTACAAGCACACAATGTGTGACATTGTGAGCTTGTAGGTCTGTTATATTTCCACTATTTTGCTTAAATAAGGTATATTTTGACCATTGTGGGTCATTGGCACGACAGCGGCGAAGCTGAGTTCCGCAAGCATCTATCTATTGTCTATTGTCTATTGCATTAATAAACAATAAAATACAAATAAATACATTTTGCAATGACTAAACCTGCCTACGGGATGATGTCACTGGTAGGCAGGTTTCTGAACTGTCCGCAGCCCTCCTCTGAGACAGTGAGTAGACAGAAATTGTACCATATTATAATGAGCATTATATGCTCATTATAATACCAATTATATGAAGATAAGGTTGAAAATGGGTGAAGTCACCTTTAACCGCAATTATTTGCACAATAATTAGTGGTCAAGTGTAACGACATGACGGTGACCACCCTTACCTCCATGTCTATCTTCACCTTTAGCCCCTCCTCCTCCTCGTCCGCGGTTGCCGTGGTGATGAGGGGCGTGTGCGGCGGCAGCGACACCTTGATCTCGGGGAGCGGGGTGAGGGGGGGGTAGGTGCACGGGGCGGTGGGAGGATAGCGTGCCGCTTCACACACCAGCTTGGTGGTCTCGCACGGCGTGCAGTCGGGACCCCCAGGACCCCCTATGGGACCCCCTGCACCTCCCCCTGCACCTGCGCTGTGGTAGAGAGGAGCCAGGGTCTCCTAAAAAGTGGCACAAGAGAGACACGAGTATAAGCAGTGGTGGACCCAACCCAGCACTTGGGTCAAAGTATAGATACTCCCTGGTCAAATGTCACTCAACTACTTTTGCGACAATGAAAGTTGCTCTGTCAAAATGTGTACAGGAACGCATCTGTGAAAAAAAACTGTTAGGATTTAGAAGACATTTGTAGAATCCCCCATAAGCAAAGATTTTAGTTACAAACGTTTGCTTTAAAATGTATATATTCAAAGATTCGCACACATTTTCATGATTTAAAAAAAGAATAGCAGACAGACTATGAGCTTGTATATCTGCTATTTTTGAATAGCCAAAGTATAAGATAATGGTGGTCAAAAAGACCAGGAGACCTGGTTCTGCCAGACCCAGAATGAAGTCCTAGTATGTAACACACCTACAAACCACTTTATAACTGAAGTTCATGATGTCATGAATAGTTCGTGACGAAAGGGGACGTCACAAACTTTTTTTTGGCTGGGGCCGGAGGACAACTGGCCCCTGCCCATGTATGGACGAAACAGGTACAAAGCCTCATGGTACAAAGCCTCCATACATGGAGGAAACAGGTACAAAACATGCACTACGTCACGGCTAAGCCGGACTTCACATGACGTGTCAGCCTGTGTATACCCATGTATGGACGAAAGGGGGACAGACTTTTTTGGCTGGGGCCGGAGGACAAATGGCCCCTGCCCATGTATGGACGAAACAGATACCCATGTATGGACGAAAGGGGGACAGACTGTTTTTGGCTGGGGCCGGAGGACAAATGGCCCCTGCCCATGTATGGACGAAACAGATACAAAGCCTCATGTAAGCCCGACCCCTTGGGTCTGGCAAAAAATCTAAAATTACATGCTTTCCCGGTCTTACTGGGTTAAGTATTCAAAAGTAAATGTTTTAAAATTGCCGATCTACAAGCTTGCGACGTGTTTGTGAGCTTGTAGATCCGTAAAGTTTTTATCTCCGTTTCCACCCAACAGCGACGCGTATGCTATTTAGCGCTGTGTGTACGCCTCCGAGCATGTACTGTAGCCTACAGAACGTACGTCACACGCCAGCTCACATAGGATGGCGCAATCACACTGCCGCAGTTTTGGCTCCGAGAACAATGGGCAAAAAAAGTGGCAAAGGAAAAGCTAAAATAGCTGTGTGGGCAATCCAGCCCTCACGGACAGACAAATATGGTTTTGTTTATGTTTCGTGTCT